>NW_007197388.1:23612-90127 GCF_000164805.1 Carlito syrichta | reverse complement strand
CAACTCAAAAAAAAAAAAAAAAAAAATTATAAAAAATTAGACATGTAATTGGATATTAATTTTTTCACATTTTCTTTGATTTTCAGAGAGAATAATGCAATAGTTCCTCCCACAACCTGAGGTAGATGCTAGACAATCTATGTGGGGCATATTCGGAAATTGTGATACTTATTCCTCCATGGCTAGCCCATCTTCCACCTCCACAGAAGACATGGCCAAAAACCAATTTGGGGGCTAAAGAGGTTGATAATAAGATTTCTTTAAAAGGAGAGTTGTTGGTGTATTGGATACTCGTCCCTCTCTATTCGTGGAGGACATGAGGGATACTCCCTCAATCCATGGGAGGCGCAGCTCCAAAAGGAACCCTGAGAGAACCTGACTTAGGAACACCTAGAAGATGCAAGGACAGAAATCTGATTCATTTCCAAAAGAGTATCAATGCATGAGCCTTTATCTGGCGTTTCTCCTGCTTGGTAACAGAGGGGACGGGCAAGTCTGAGTTGACACTAGCTTATATTTCTACAGTTTGGAAGGAAAAGAAAAAAATTTCCTTATGGTCTAGATGTTAACTCAAAGAAAGGTTCCTGCTGGGGTGAAGAGATATAAGGAGGACAGACTGTTCAAAGCTGAGGCGCGCCCGGCAGGTGAGAGGAAAAGTCATAAAAATTCCCAGGTGAGATTCATCATTGGATATAATTACATCCAGAGGTCTCCAATAACAGGTTATAGCATTCAGTCACATAAGATCTTTTCAGATCCTACACATTTAAATGGACTCCAAAAAGTATGATATTAACTTTGGGTATGTGGTAGGGTTATCAAAAGATAGGACAATATACTCATCTTTTGCACTGCAAGTTTCCTCGCTTGAAGGATTCTTAAACAAGGGAGAAATTTAAAATTGAGTGACAGTGTAAATTTCGAATGAATGATATTGTTCTCCAACAAGCATTTTAATGCTAGGAAGGAGAGACTACTTATTTCAAGGCAGCATGCAAAGAAATGACAAGAGACAATGGCTCACAGGCTCCATTTTGGCAGTGTATGTGGAGACAGCCTGCAGATCTGTGCAGAGGAGGACTGTGAACTGTGACCACGTGAACTCAAGAGCTGGAAGCCCATGTTCTAGGTCCCTGTCATCTGTGAGTTAGGAAAATAGTAAAAACAGACTTGAGATTCTCTCTACACCATGAAAGAGCCCTTAAGAATGGGTCTGAGGGAGGGCCTAACACTCAGTAGGCACTCAGTACGTTTTTACTGAATAAGGATAAACGTGAGTAGTGGAGCAAATCTATATACCTCATTTTCAAGAGGTTTCCCTGCACATTTGAACAGGAGCCTCTGCTAAAGAGAAAAATAGGCTTTAATTAATGACTTGGCCACCAATAGCATGCCATCAATAGCATGACATGCCTAAACATCGAGCAGGCCTAGTCAGTAGAGACCCATGATACTCTTGAGCAGTATCTTCGGAGGATAACCATTAACTTCCAGGCTATGATTTACCTACAAGACTGGCTCTGTAATTTACCAAGAAGACTGGCCTATTATTTAGACAATACCTCTAAGAGGAAGTGTAGAAACAGGATGGAGTGGTTGAGGTACTTTAAGTCCTCCTCCTTCATGGCCCCCACCTTTAGGGGGCTCAAAAGACTCTCCTTGATCAGTTGTTTAAAGATTTCCATGACGTTGGCTATTTGCTTTTCTAGTTTGAACTTCTCTAACTCCACCCTTCCTGCTCTGACGTATCCATGCAACACTCCCTGAGTGTTTCTTATGCCTCATGATATTCCTGCTGCCGACAGTATACTGCTTCCTTCTGCCTCTTCTTCTCCCCATCATCTGAAGTCTGTCTCAAATGCTGCCTCCTTTATAAAGCTTTTCACACCCAACCCACTGGTATCCACAAGTCAGAAGTCAGCTCTTCCTAAGTTGGTGTCATTCTTAAAAATAGAATTTATCATATATTGTCTTGAATTTTAATAGTAAAATGGCCAAGCTCCCTACTAAACATTTACTTCTTAAGAGTATAAATTGTCTTTGTTGTTGTTTGAGGCAGGGTTTTGCTCTGTTACCTAGGTTAAAGTGTAATTGCTGGATCACAGTTCACTGCAGCTTTGACTTCCTGGGCTCAAGTAATCCTTCTGTCTCAACCTCCCAAGTAATTGAGACTATAGGGGAACATTACTACAACCAGCTAATTTTTTATATTTTTTTGTAGAGACAGGGTCTATTTATGTTGTGCAGGCATGTCTCAGACTCTAAGTGTCAAGCCTTCTCCTGCCTTAGACTCCCAAAGTGCTGGGATTATAGGCATGAACCACCAATCCAGTCCTTTTCTTTTTCTTTATGCAGTTTATTGTACTTGGTGCAATGGGGGTTATATAAAGTATGATAAATCAATAATTTAATAATAAATTACTATTTGGGGTGATGAAAATGTTCTGAAATTAGGTAGAAATGGTGGGTGTACAATATTGTGAATGCACTAAATGACAATTTTTCTCTTTTAAATAGTTAATTTTATGTTATTTATTAATTTTTAAAATTTTTTGTTATTTATATTTTACCTCAATGAGAAATTTGTCTTATTTATTCACAAGAATGAATTAATAATTGAATGAATTATTGTATCTTTCCGGCATTTATCTGGCAAATTGGCATAGCTTCTTTTCATTGATCTTATCCATTTTGCAGAAGAGAACAATATGAACATGTGAATGTATTTCCACATCATCTGCATGAATATGCTCTCTAACTTCTCGCAGTTTTTTATCCTCTAGTCAAACTATCTTTGCAGCATGATGACTCTAGTAGCCCCACAATCTTTGATCTGGAGTGACCCTATGACATTTTTCTCTACATTTTTCCATCTCCAATCTGGTTGAATCAAGCTTTATTGGCCTACAGTCATACTATCTGAGAAAAAAGTTTACCTAACATAAACACACACACACACACACACACACACACACACAGAGAGAGAGAGAGAGAGAGAGAGAGAGAGAGAGAGAGACTTGAGAGTAGTTTGAAAGAAATTTAGTTTGAAAGTTAATCCAAAAATTCAGACATGCAAGGTACTCATTCTTAGTGATAACTGCAAATCGTGTCCACTACAAAGCTTCCTCAATATAAATAATTTCTGAGAGTGTTTTATCTTTACCACAGAAGACATTTTAAAATGACAATTAAACAAAATATTTAATATGGTTTAAACAAAGATTGTGTATGGAGTCATTTTACTTGCAATGATATTGCAGCCACCATGAATGATGCTCCTTTGAATGCTGATGGAATTGATGGAGGTTTTCACTTGCAGTCTCTCCTATCTCCAATATACCCTGAAAAATGTCATCAGATTTACTTTGTTACAAACTCCCCTACTCAGAAGTGTTACTAGTTATTCATTACCTACCCAAGATAGCCCTAGCCCTTTAGGTCAGTGGGTTATTATCCTTGGGTGCTTATGACAATTGACTAGTGTTTGGGGTTTTTTGTAAAAAAGATGTGGGGTACAAGTCAGGATTGGGTACATAAGTGGTTTAGACAGGTGAAGTTTGGGTCTCCCATTGAACTTCACTTTGCCTGGATTGGGCTCAGGCATCCTTATTGATGTTATGTGCCCCCCTCACCCCACCCTGCCTATTTCATTCTTGTAGTATTATCCTGGATGTTCAGGGTCCGCTTATGTGTGAGAACATATGGTACTCAGTTCTTCGTTTCTGTGATAGATCACTGAGTATGATAGACTCTAAATCCATCCAAGTTGTTGCGAGGCCCATAATTTTGTTATTCTTTATGGCTGCATAATATTCCATTGTGTATCTGGAAAAACTGGCTGACCATATGCAGAAGAATGAAACAGGACCCCTACCTATCACCATACACAAAAATCAATTCTAATCGGAAAGACCTAAACCTCAAACTGCAAAATCTTAGAAAATGCTGGAAACATCCTTATGGAAGTTGGAATAAGCAACCAATTCCTGATCAAAACCCCAAAAGCCCATGCCATAAGCGATAAGATAGACAAGTGGGACCTCCTTAAACTGAAATGCCTCTGCAAAGCAAAATAAAGCATCAAGAGAATAGGGAGACAGCCCACAGAAAGGGGAAAAAAAATTGCTGACTGTATATCTGACAAAGGCCTAACATCCAGACTCTATAAGGTACTCAAACATGATGAAAGGAAAAAAAACAATCTGCCTCATTAAAAAGTGGGCAAAAGAAACGAATCGATACTTCTCAAAAGAAGACATACAAGCAAGCAGCCAACAGATACATGAAAAAATGCTCAGCCTTACTAATCCTCAAAGAAATGCAAATCAAAACCACACTAAGATACCACTTAACTCCAGTCAGGATAATAATCATTAATTAAAAAAAAAAAAAACAGCAGATACTGGTGAGGATGAGGAGAAAAGGGAACACTTCTACACTGTTGGTGGGAGTGCATACTAGTTCAACCTCTGTGGAAAACAGTGTAGTAATTTCTAAAATAACTAAACATTGTGACCTTCCATACAACCCAGCAATTCCCTTCTGGGAATGTAACTGCAGGAACTCAAATCATTCTACAGAAAAGATACCTATGCACACATGTTTATTACAATACTATCCACAATAGCAAAAACATGGAACCAACTGTGCTGCCCTTCAAAAGTGGGCTGGATTTTTTTAAATGGCGCTTCATTTTTGTTTTTGTTTTTTTAATTTTTAAAACATGCCAATGCCCAGGTTATCTGAACTAAAAGCACTAAACCCAGAGGTCCAAGAGCAGGCGATCTTTTAAAGCTCCCCCAAGTGATTCTAATGCAAAACTAGAATCAAGAACCACCATCTCGGATGATCTTTTAGGAATTCTGGATAGGAAATGACAAGAGCAGAAGTTGGAATGTGAGATAAGAGAATTGAGACATCGCTTGCAGATGTTCTTGGTATGAGGCAGATACAATTTTTACTCTTCGAGTACAAAGCAAAATGAGTCTCACAACCAGTCATTGCCAGTTAAGTTCCTAAACCAGCCCTTGATTCTTTATATCTGATTCTGGCAGAGGTTTCAGCAGTGCAGCCTTTTGCAAGTTCCTAGTGGTGTCTTAGTAGCCCACTGACTCCATTCTGTGCCTGTATGCCCCAACCCTGCCCCTGCCAAGGGGATGGGACCTATGAGAGGCAGAATTGCAAAAGCAAGGTTTTATTGGTTGATAATTTTTCCCACTGCATAAAGATGAAGAGGGAGACAGAATTTTACCTGTTATAGCTACTCATAAGCTCTTTCCTGCCTGGAGCAGAATTAGGTACAATTTATGTCACAGAGCCTACCTGCCATGATTTCTGTCCCAAAGTGAAACAGAGAATCTTGATGGATATAAATGATACCACCATGAGTGAATAGAGACAGCTGGTGCCCCCAACTCCTTTTAGGAGGTTTTAATGTCTAGGTTTTGCTATAAGACCTAGGGTGGGCTTTATCGAAGCACTTTATGACTGTGCTTTTGAAAATGTTTCCCTCTAGTCGTCATTATGAGGTAATGTATTAGGTAATGTCTTGAAAAATGGCCAGAGGGCTGAGTGTCAGCTTTATAGTTCACATACCTGAAAATAACAGTGTTGCTTATTATTTTTACTGTACAATATCTTTGGAATGCCTCATAAATAGAAATTAATACTGACAACTCTGTCTATATACTTAAATATAACTTTACCAACAAATAATGCTGAGATGCCAAAACAGCTAACGTAATACTTTAGGAAAGAATTTCTCTCTCTTTTATATCATCCAGGGTATCTTCTCAGTCTCTTTTGTCTCAGCCATCAGAGCCAACATCAGTTACCCAAATTTCACTAAAATTCACAAATAATCCCCAATCTCATTGTTAAGAGTTTAATCCTGTTTCCATCTTATCTTCTACCAGAATTTCCATGATCCAACAGAGAAATGACTTAATATATTCAGCTATAAAGACAAAAAGGCTGATTTGAAAAGTGATGGTGCCAGCAAAGAAATGACCAAATCATTTTGAAACTATATATCTATATATTTAACTCATTTCTTTTCTTTATTTTTTTTAAAAAGACATGCATGTGTAATCCAATGTTGTTTTGCTTTTGGAATTTAAGATTTTATAAACAAATGAAAAGACTGTAATGTCTACATAGTCTGGAAAAATAAAAAGCATTGATTTGGGTAGGTCCTATATAGAAATCACTGTAGCGAGTATGACTTCTAAAGGCAAAGTTTGAGCCCTTCTCCAAAATAATGCCTTTCAGATTATTGGAAAGAAACATATTTATTGATAAAATAGGTTATGAATTAGGCGTATAATGAATTAGGCACATGATATGTATAAAACAGTATTCTATCTGTTGCAAAAGACAAAGTCGTACATAGTCCTAGATTTATATATAATTGAAGATACATATACAGTATTCTGTATAATTTCCTTGACCCTCAATAAAACTAATAATTTACTGATAGGTTTTTTTATACCAAACTTATCATATTATTTATGTCCATCAACATTCTTCTGCTAGAAGTTAGGGACTGAGTTAAAGTTGTTTTATTCCCAGTGCCTCACAGAGCAGCTAATTTATATGAGGTAATTAATATGTTTATTGAAAAGACCATTTATAAAGTTTGGGTATACGTACACATATGTATATATAGGCATATACATATATATGCAATAAATATATATACACATGAAGTTTTATTTACATATTTACTTATATGAAAATATAAAAGTATAAGAAAGTAAATGACAAATATACCATAATATTTCTGTCATGGTGGTGTTGAGAAAACAGGGCCAGTCTCAGTTTGTCCTTTGATGTTATAATCCATCTAGTAATCTACTGTATGGGCAGGAACTGGTTGGTCTGCATTTTCATTGAATCCCTGACTTAGTAATGTCTTTCATTACATTTTTCTGGACATACCTTTCCAAAATTTTTCAATAAAGCAGATTTTGGCATTGCTGTTTTTTAGTGAGGTTCTGAAAAAGCTGTAATGAAAAGAAAGATAACCTCCTTCCAAATAATGTATCTCTGTACTACACGGAAATGAACAATACAACATGGAATATATTTTTTTATTACTTGAATTATATATTTTGAGGTCCACAGACTGAAAAAGATGTTCCATTTTTTTCTTCCAACATGCTTGGAGGCAAATGTCTTTTAACATTTGCACATCATGAGAATGGAATGTGCTCAGATATCAGTTGAAAGTTTCAAAAGATGAGAGCTTTGCAGCTGTGGCTATAGGTTTTAGGCTCAGTGAGAGAGGATAGGTACAAGGAGTTCTGATGAGCTCACCAGGGAATACAGACAATGTTCTCTGCCCTCACAAAGCCCCATGCAGGCTTGGAGCCAAATGGATGCAGGTGTATACCAGTAATAATATATTTTATTTACATAGCACAATATAATCTGCTGCCCACTGCAATCTTATGAACTAGGCAGAAGAGATAATTATCCCCAGATTATAGACAAGAAAATCAACCTTTGGTAAGTTTTAGTGGCTAGCGATTTCCCAGGGTAGAAAGGGGTGCAACTGAAAATAGGATCCAGTAGGAGATTCCCTATGGATGTCAGAGAATGTAAATGTTTGCAGTCCTACCATCTTCTATGTGACCCTCTGCAAGCTTCTCAAGCTCTCTGAGCTTGACTGTCTTCATATGTAATAGAATAAAAGTCTCTTACATTGTTGCTCAGAGGGTGAAATAATGTGTGAAAACAGGTTTGTCAACAACAACGTATTATTCAGAGTTTATGTATGCATATTTTTTATTCCTCTTTAAACAGAAACTCTAGTTTTCCAGAAACATACAGTTATAACAAAAGGGATACACAATTTTTTCCCCTGAAATTCCTAAATTTCAAAACTCTAAAACCAAAATTATTTCAAACTCATTCAGTAGTAAAATATTATCTGAGCTAACAGACCTATGAATTATCTGATTTTATGTTAATATTTATTTGATGTTAATATTTATTTGTTTCACAGCAGAGACAATGTAATTATAAGGTCATGAGTTGCTGCCTCATACCTATAGGAGGTATTCTGCAATAATCGCTCACATATATTATCTTTTGAAATCCAAACATATTGTATCCCAATACACAGTTTGTTTTCAGGATTTTCGAGAGATTGTGGGGCTTATAACATGGCGTAGCATCCCACTGACCCATCTCAGAGACTATTTGATGATGTGGTACTGCAGTTTGGGGTGAAGATTGGTTGTCCGGATCAGTCATAGGCTGGATCTACTCTAAAGCAGACTCAGGACAGTCTTGGAGATACCAAACACTTCCACTCCTGAGCTTTACTTTGATCTCTGATTCAAACTCATATGGCTTTTTGTATGATTCTTCTTATAGCAACACATCCAAGTGTTAGAACCAGAAGCCATGATGGAAAATGGATGAGCAAAGACATGGAGTAGTATAGATTTAAGTTTGAATTCCTGACCTGCCACTTACCAGCTCTGCACCCTGGACCAGCTTATCAAGTTTTTTAAACTTCAGCTTCTCATCTTTAAAATGAGAAGTTTAATAACGTTTTTGAGGGCTGTGGTAAGTTTTGAATGGCACAGCATGTGCAGAAGGGCTTTCTGTGGTGACTGATTCATACAAAGTGCCCAGTAAAAGATTCTTTTTTCTTTTCATTTGTTGGCATTTCTGTGATATTTCCATTAACAGAAATCTCTACCATAAGGCTACTTGTGAAGTCTTTCTTCAAATAGCTGATTTATTGTTGTGGTGGTTGTTAATTAAAGTAGCTGAGGATTGTTAATTGTTTTTCTGAATCTCAGTCTGGATCTGTGCCATTTTGAAGTCCAGAAAGTTGAACTGGTTTGATTCCAACATTATTCTGACAAGCTATTTTTTAAAGAAAACAAACTCTTTTAATAATGTATGAGGTTTATAGTGCCCATGTATCACAGTTTATAGGAAACAGAGCAAAATATCCCTAAGTGATAAAGTGTGTTTATTGTAGGTCAATGAAATACATTTCTCAAACCTAGAATATATGAAATTTGATGCTCGGCTCTAGTCTATGAAGAACTGCTCGGCACAGATCCTACCTTGGCTGTGATTCATTCTATCTTCTGAAGGCTGGAGCTCCTGATAATAGCGTAAGCATGGCATGACTAATTCACTTATAATTTAAATAGGTCTTGAGTCAAAAAGTTCTCTCTAAAGTTTGGTTGCTACAGGATACAAATGTGTAAGGAGAGATTCCCTCCAGTGTTTGACTTTCTCTCTGCTGCTGAGTCAGGCGACATAGGGCCTACCTCTCAGATCAGCAGGGAGCTTCAAGGTATTTCAGTCCCTTCTCCTTGAGTAGAGGAGTAAGTGCCACAGAAAAGAGGACTGGGAGTTTATGAAGGGGGCTCTGTAGGTCAATGGAGAAGTGAAGGACATTTCTGTAAATGACCATAGGACAGAGTCATCTTAAAGTAAAATAAAATAAACCTCATTAATGTGGATCCAAGAAAATCAATGCCAGGCAACATGAAGACTTAACCATGAAGAGAAACATTTTTATAAGAAAATGCAGGGCAACCCCTTCGGGTCCCCTCCCACTGTGGGAGCTTTTCTGTCCTCTCAATAAATCCTGCTTACTCAAAAAAAAGAAAAAGAAAAAGAAAATGCTACCTGACTAGAATAGGAAAAGAGTCTTTAAAAAGACAAAAATACACAAGCCATAAAAGAAAATATTGCCAAATTTTGCTACATGAAAGTTTAAAACTATTGTAGAACAAAAGTTACCAAGAGTAAGTATACCACCTTTTTTAAAAATTGAAAGCATGCAAAATAAGTTTGCATCTTATTTATGTATTTTACATTTATATATGTATTGTGTAGGATGTGTATATATAATATATGTATGCATACATATTTAGTAACAGTATAAAATATGCTTGGGAAAAATACACACCAAACTCAGAATACTGGAGTTACCCCCAAAAACACAGAAAGGGAAATGAAAGAAAAGGGGAATGATGCACCCTTTTAGCCATATTTGTAATACTTTATTTCTTTAACAAATGACACATGGCAGATGTGTTATTACTTAAAGATTCACACAGTAGATATATAGTGGATTCACAGGTGTTTGTTGCTTTAGTACATTCTTGTATGTTTGAAAAGATTCTGTAATATATATTTAATGTAAAAATAGTATTTACTTGATAAACAATTCACTTTGTGTTTATATAGGCAAACATTTGGAAGAACTAGCAAACTTGAGAGTCCCTGGAATTTCTGCCCCTTCTGCAGCATGGATCAAAGGCTGCTTCTCTGTCACCTAATTTATTTTCCCTAAGTTTTACTTAAGAGGAAATGTTCTCCATTGGAGTGGCACAGAAAGTCTTCACCTCCCTGTAGCTGTCTTATATGGCTCTATAATGTGTGCTTTGTTCCACTTCCCGCCCCCGTCTCCACATTCTGGAAGTTCTACAGAGTTTCCTCCTCTGAGTGCTGGGATGTGCTGGGGCATAGCAGAGTGGACGATTGTCATCGAAACTTTGCTGCAGCTGCTGCTGCTTCTGACACTGGAGAATGTTCACTTCAGCATCATGTTCCATTCCCTGATGCTAAACAGCCCTTTTCAATCTTTTAATAGATTCTTGGGGGAGGAGGAAGTGGAGGCTGAGGTTAGCTTTGTTCGCTTGTGTGCCTGTCTCCGTCCAACTGGCAACTAACACCAAGCCTACTCTTTAGTCAAATGGTATGATTTTTTTGTTACACACACACACACACACACACACACACACACACACACACACACACACCACAAGCTCTAGCCATATGCCTCTATGCCTGCAAGTTACATTGCCCTGACCAAAATCATATTCACCACACACTGAAGCATAAGCTCAAATTATACATTCTTTGTCATCTATAACCATGTCAAGTGAGGTTCAGTTTTTTCAAGATGGCAGTGAGATGAATGGGTTAGAGGAAACTTCTCTAATTCCCACTATATTTACTGAAAAGAATATGCAAAAGGTGGTAAGAGGATCAGTTCAACAACTCTCTCACACAGAGGATTTTGAATCTTTCTAGAGGAATCTCAGTAGACCATTAATGTGATTAGAACTACCCAAATCTTCACCTTCCCAAGCTCCTAAGGATGGCTAGGATTCATGTGAAACCTCATCTTCTTCTTCCACCCTGACATGACTTTCTTCCAGGCTAAATGCTTCCCAAAATTCCTTAAGCCCTACCCACATTTGCTAGAGTGAGCCCAGAAACTTCTGAACTGTTATAGAACAAGTTAGCAAAATATGGCTCCATGGGCCAAATCTAGGCAGCTTCCTACTTTTGCACGTAAAGTTTTATTGGAACATAGCAATGACCATTCCTTTACAAATTGTACATGGCTGCTTTCACACTTCAATGACAGTGTTGAGTAGAACTGACAGAGGCCTTGTGACCCACAAACCCCAAAATACTTACTATCTGTCTCTTTACTGAAGAATTGTGCTCATTCCTGGGTAATAGAATCCCACAGTTTGGAGGCCTGACTAGATGAAATGTCATGGCCAAGAAATAGCAGATCAAAAAGATACATATAATCATTTATACCAGGTTTATGCCAGGTGAGCAGCAAAACTATGGGAAAATTTGCATAGCTTATTTAATGATTATTTAAATATTACAAAATCAAAGAAGTTCTCCCCAAATAGTAGACCTGTCCTTGATTAGAAATTGTTCCCTGCTGCCCTATTATCATTCTCCTCACCACAAACAGTGAAACAGCACAGGGCTTTGTTTCTCTGTGACTCATCCTCTTTGCTCAAGCTGACATTGCTCCTCATCCCTGATAACCAGGCACCAAAATGACCATAACATTGTCACAGCCAAGAGTGCCTGGGGAGGCTGACAGCACACAACTAGTTAAATGTCCTTTAAAGGGAAACACTAACAAGTTTTCCCAAGCTATGGGCTATATATCATCACCACAGGTGATGACTATTGTTCCTTTTGTCTTAGAAAAAAACTCACCAGGGGCTGACCAGGCAAATAATATACTTCTTTTGTATTTCTAGAGTTCGGTGTGTTCTAAGACCACCTGAATAATCCAAGCCACAGGAAAATGACCATTTCAAAGAACTCCCATGCATGATTTACTAGAGTTAATGATGTTGGTTTCCTGAGAGATTGCAACTACCAATACATGCATAATAACCTATTTGGCAAAGTTAATTAACTTAAGAAAATCTGCTCTGGGTACTTTTTAAAAATAACTGTCTGCTTCGTGGTGACTGGACTGAAAGCCAGGATACTGGAAGTCACATGACTCGGGCAAATTACTCTGTCTCTCTGGATTTCAGTTTGAGTTTTACTCTGGGAATGAAGAGTTTAGAACAAATAACAAGAAAATAATCTTCCTAGTTTATAAAACATTTTCACAAGTTTTATCCTATGCTGTTATTCTATGATTTTTACATGAGTTGTTTGTCTCCAACATACATAAATGCCATTGAAAATGCTGGAACCAGTTTAGTAGCCTCCAATCATTTAGAAGTAGCAGGTAAAAAAAAAAAGTGTACTGTAATTTAAATGTCCCCTCTAAAACTCATGCTAAAATTCAATTGTGATGGTATTAAGAGGCAGGACTTTAAAGAGGTAATTGAGTTGTAAGGGCTTCCCCCTCATGAGTGGATTAATGCCGTTATCTAAAGAGGGGATTAGTTATGGAAGAAATGGGGTTATAATAAAAGGATGAGTTTGATGAGTTTGGCCTGACTTCCTCTCTCTGTCTAGAGTGCTGCCCATGTAATGCCTTCAGCCATGTTATGAAACAGCAAGAAGACCCTCACCACATGTGGCCTCTCAGTCTTGGACTTCTCAGTCTCTAGAACCTTGAGCCAATATCTCCATTTTTTTATAAATTACCCCAGGCTGTGGTATTTTTTAATTTTTAGAATTTTTTTTCAAGTAGTAAATTATGCCCACTACTTACCGAATCCTCTTTGTACACTATTTCTAGGTTACTGGCATGTTAGTTGTGCCATTGGCCTAAGATTAGAACTAAGCTGAAAAACCCTGATGGACACTATAAAAGTGTCATAATCCTCTGTGCATAAGCATTGCTCAACTAAAGCCTGATTGTTAGAACTATAAAATGGTCAGTGAGACATTGTGGCACGCATGAGTCTTGAGTGCTTTTCTCCCTTTCTCTTTCGAAGCTCAGTGAAATCTGTGTGCAGGTATCTTTTTTATAGAGTGATTGAGTTCTTGTGGGTATATTCCCAGTAGCGGGATTGTGGGGTCATACAGAAGGTCGACTTTTAGAACTTTTAGGAATTGCCACACTATTTTCCACAGAGGCTGCACTCATTTATCGCAGCATTGTTCACAATAGCAAGAACATGGAACCAACTGTGCTGCCCACCAAAAGAGGACTAGATTTTTTAAATGTGCTACATATACACAATGGAATATTATGTAGCCATAAAGAAGAACAAAATCATGAACTTTGCAGCAACTTGGATAGACTTAGAGTCTATAATACAGAGTGATCTTTCACAGAAACAAAGAACTGAGTACCACATGTTCTCACTCATAAGTGGACCTTGAACAACTACCATAATACCATAAGAAAAGGATTGACAGTAGTGGGAAACTGCAGGGGGGTGGAGGGAGTGGGAAGGTGGTACTGGCAGTAGTGGGAATCTGCCTGGGAAAGGGGGGGCATACCTCATCAACAAGGGTACTTGCATAATGAATATTTGTATACCTAACCCTGAATTATAACCCATATCTTTAAAATAAAAAATTTAAAATTAAAAAAAAAAGCTTGTGTGAAATGTTTTTGCCTGACTGAGCTCCTCTCTTTCCCAGGCAGCTGTGTTAATCCCAGTGGAGTCCGTGTGGTGAAGACCTCAGACTCAGGCCTTCGTTTTCAGAATTCTTATTCTGATTGTGTGGGCACAGGGGTGCAGTTTTGTAGATAATAGTATGTATTTTTTGAATGAGGCTTTGCCGTGTGTGAATTTGTACAATGTTAAAGTAGTGGATGGAATGTGAAGGGATTAGGACACATTCTGTTGAGACCTTTCCAAGTTGCCAAATGTTTTCTGTAAAGCCCAAGTGTATAGTCAAGCTTGGATTTCCTCTTCTGACATTCTCAGCTGGTGGCACTTGTACCTCTGTGGGAGTGCACCTGAGTGATTGGTACTGAATGGTTGGCATGAAAATCTTCTGGAACAATGGTTAAACAAATATGTAAGATCTGCCTGCCTAGTAGCTGAGAGTTCGATGTGAAAAGAAAATGAAATACATTTCCAGCTCAGTTTTTGCACAGTAACATTCCGCTAGTCGATCAAGTCATTCGATTCCAAACACTTAGAGATTTTAATGTAATTCTGGTGATTTGGAAATTAATTATAGAAATCAAACATCAGAAGGCTTGGTGAAATACTAAATCCTGGATAAAAACAAGAATTAAACTAGAAAAACATTCACTGTTATACATCTCTTCCTGATGAGTTGGTTTATCTTATATGCCCCGAAAAAGAAAAAACGTTGTACTTGAGTTGGAAAATGAAATAAACTACAGTGCTGTCTTACCAAGCATCAACTTTTAGAATATTTTTGAGGTCTCAAAAAAGAATGCAAGTAGTACAGATAGATTTACAGAGAACAACACTTAAGTAGATATTATTGAGTTGGTATGGCAGACTTTCATTTTAAGAATAATGGTTCCCGAATTTGTTAGCCCCCAGGCAATACTCATTTGTTTCAACCAAAGTAGCTTACTCTTTAGTTTTGTTTTTTTTCAAACTGTATCCAGCTTTATTTAAGATACTTTTCATAAACAATCATGGTATTTCAGGCAGGACATGGGCAGACAATCATTAATAGTATACAACAACTTTCAAACTCCCTTCTTTAATGGACTACCAAAATCAGAAAGCCACTATAAAAACCCAATAAGTCTTCATTTGATGCTCTGAACAGGGAAAGTTTAGAGTGAGGGTTGACATTTCACATTTAGCAATTTGTCTGACAACTTTTCACAAGCCGACCCTGACTTTCAGGAAATGAAACGAAAATGGCAGAATTTGTCTGAAGATCCACAATTTATAAACAGAACTGTTGCTCTTATGAGGGGTGACATCTCAATGGCATCACAGACATACTGGCAACCAATTATTGGGGGTCAGGTCCCAATAGATGTTTGGGTTTAAGGGAGTTAAGTCTTTGTTAAAGTTTTCTTAGTGCCTTCTGATAGTGAGGTTCACTCTGTAGTTTTGTTTGAGCAAAAGTTTCCACTGCTTAAAGAACTGGAACAGCATTGGGTCAGATTATTTCTGAGAATTTTTGTGGCTTCCCTAGTTGATACGATGGAAAGAAAAAGGAGATAAGTCAGAAAGAGAGCAATGTGATAGACACTACTGATTTTCTACATAAATCCTAACCCCCCCCCCAACCTTCATTCCACTCCCATTTGCCCTTTCTTGCAGAACTCTGAGTTTGTTTGGAGCAGTTATGGGTCCAGAGATGGAGATCAGTCTTGACCCAAAAGTGAATCTTGATTGGTCTTTGCCATTCAGGGTACTTTAATTGCTGACCAGTTTTTGGCTTAGGCATGGACTTGTGCTCTAACTCTGGGCTATGTAGAACTAGAATCTACTGGGAGTGTCTGGAAACTACTTTTCCTGGCAGAAAAAGGTGATCTATATATAGTAGAGTCTGTTTCCTTTGCTGGAACTCTGCTTAGGATCAATTACATAATTTGTAGAGACGAGTGAAAACTTAAAATATGAAGATCCTTGTTTAAGAAGCATGATAAAACTTTTTTTTTCTTTTATCTATCATCACTATTTGTCCTGTCATGGTAGTTTGTATTTGTGCTTTGGGCATGGGGGCACCCTCATTAGTGACTCCTCCTGCAATTCAGCATGCAGAGTGTACATTACTCTGATGCTTAGTCTCCCTCACCTATCCCCAGACCCCTGCTAGAGGCAGAGGGTGGCAGCAACTTCTGAACAGTGGTGGAGGAACAGGTGGCCTAGAACTTGTCCCAACAAAAGAATAGGTAGGATAGCTGTGAGCTGAGGCTCCAAGCTCTTGGAGCATGCTTCTTTGTCCTATCATACTTTACTTATAAAACACAAAGTCAAAGTAGAATTACTAAGGTGGTGACCCCAGAGCTTTAGTGCCCAAGTAGGACCCTTCTGAGTCTAGAGCCCCATGGGAGAGAACTGACAGTCTGCCCATGAAGCTAGCCTAATCTTCATGTCTGCCTGTGCAACCTGGATCAGCCAGCTCAAGACGATGATGGGGCAGAGCCAAGTTAGAAAAGAAAGGCAATAAGTACTTATGCCCTTGACATTATCAAACTACTAAATTAACTCATCTTGGAAACTCCTAGACTCAATAATTCTTGTTGTATGAGGTAATAAACTCCTTGCTTTATAGGTCACTTTTTGTTGGGTCTTTTATTAATCACAACTGAAAGCATTATAGCTAATAAGAAAGACTACACATTGGTGGGGGAAAGTCTATGAAGGGCCTAGACAGAGATGGTGAAGCTAGAGGAGTTTGTTGTAATGTTTAAGTCAATGATGATCACCTAGAGAATGATGTTTTTGCTTTTCACTGGCCACTCTGTGGGGCATGAGAGGGCTCTTGTATTCTTTGGAACCAGAGCACAGACAATGCCCTCAATTATACTCTGGCCCCTCACATTCCTCCATGCTTAGAAGCCTTAAAAGTTCAAGTAGAGAAGATACTAGCAAACTATGACACAGAGGCTAAACACGACATCCACGCTGATTTTTAGGTGCACAAGAATTGAGATGATGTAAAATCATCATTGTGATCTTCAGTGATAGCTTGAGGCAAATCTATGAACAAGTGAGATTTGTTTTGTACTCTCCTACCTTCCTTATAACATACTTTTTCATCCTTAACTCTCCACTAGTTAAATATCTTGGGTTCTATACTTTGTCATTTCTGCTTGAAGAGCTAACAAATAAATTTAAGGTATCATTTTACGGACAGGAATGACTGACCTACCCCTGAATTTCCTTCAAGTGTTTGATATTTGATGATTCTTTACTTCCTAATTTCTGTCCCTTCTACCTAGAAACCTGGAGACAGTGGATCATTGGGGACTTCAAGAAGTTCAAAATCCATAAAACTCTTCTTCAAATTATGGAGTTAAAAGAAGACCAATAGCATCCTACGGGAAAAATAGCTTCAGGGAAAAGATGTATGTGAGAAGGGTCTTGAAGATTTGGGTTCGATGACAGATGTGGAGGAAAGGCTTTTTATCTAGGAATCCAACAGGTATGTAGACATGGAGGTATCTCTGTCTGCCTGAGAAAGTGGGATATGACCCTTAGAAGCTTTTTTTAAAATCTCCCTTCTTATCAATGCTTAGGCACCAAGCATTCTTCTCAGATATTTCTAGAGACTAGCACAGGGGTCTAAAAATTATGGCTTATTTCTCCACTTGTATGGGTTGCACTAGGTTGATTAATATCCTCCAAATTTATATCATCCCAGCACCTCAGAATGTGACCATATTTAGAAATAAGTGTGATTAGTTAAGGCATGGACATGTTGAATTCAGGTGGTTCCCAAATCCATTGATCGGCACCCTTATGGGAAGGCAGTTGAATACACACAAGGAAGAAGGTCACATAATGATGGAGGTGGAGATTGGAGTTATGTTATCACAAGCCAAGGATCACCAAGAGCCACCAGAAGTTGGAAGAAGCAAGGAAGGAGTTTTCTCTAGAAGTTTCAAAGAAAGCATGGTCCTGCCAACACTTTGATTTTGGATTTCTGGTCTCCAGAATTATGAGAGAACAAATTTCTGCTGTTTTAAGGCACCCAGTGTGTGGTAATATGTTATAACAATCCCAAGAATAATACACAAGTCAATAATAGAGGTGGACCTCTCAAGAAGGATATTGTCCATCATGGAATGACAAGGCTTGAGAGTTTGACCACTGACCAGGCCCTGAATTTCACAAGGAAGCATGGAGAAGGTACTTCAAGAAACATCTGGTCACTGCTCTACATGAGGAATAGGGTTTACCTTTCTGTCTAACATGAGCTCATGAGGTGAGAAATATTGAATTAGATGCTGTCTGAAAGGTCAACATTCCAGTTCGCTTACATGCACATGCACACTCCTCTGGGTTTCTCTCACTTTTACCTTTTCATCAAAACCCTATGCCAAACAAAGTGAGATCACAAGGTCTTCCTGTTTGAACTAGTGAGTTTTTTTTCATGACATCAGACAAGAAGGCTGAAAGTTGTTGGAAGCCTCCTCCATACTGGATTAGCAGCACATGGTTGAACCCAGTTCATACATTATTCAGAGGGGAAAAGTGTGGGCTTTGACTGAACTTTGAAGGAATCAGCAGCTATTCCAGAGGAGAGTGCCCTATTGTTCTGCCTCACAGAACACAAAGAGCAAGTGGCATTCCTTACAGCATAGCTAATGGAGTGCAAACAGATACTGTGATGAGTTGACTGGCAGACATCTTTTATGAGCTCTGAAATTCCATGCAAAGTGACCTATTGCTGATCAGAGGAAGGTTGTTCACACTTTTTAAAAAAATTTATGTAAGGCTACAACTATATGCAGGACAAGAATTTCTGGTAGATAAAATAATACCATCTGTGGAGCATGTACTTATCAACAACACTAAAGCCTCCTCGAAAGGGCCACCAAGAAGACTAGGCAGACTTTTCCACCATTGTTTGGCAGGTCCTTTGCTGGAACATAGGAAACCTTTTCTCCATCATGAGACAAGAAGACAATGGCTGTGAAATTCAATTAAAAAATAAAATAAAATCCATATTACATGTGTTTCTTTGAGACCAGAAAAGCATTTTCTAAAAAATAGAAGGAAACTCTGAACAAAGTTGTCAAGCAAAACTAATAAAGCCTTCAGCCCAAGGCATTTGCAAGAGTTCTGAATCAATTATTGGTGAAGTCTCTTTTGGAAAAAGAAAAAAAGAAAGGTAAAAGGCTGCTATTACAATCCTCTTGAAGTCTCTTTCAATCCTACTTTGTCATCCAATATATCTGAGTAAAACTTGGAGTCATGTATCTCATTTAGAAATAAATGCTTTCAATTTCTATTTGTAGAGAATGCAAGACTTTTATTTTTTTATTCACTTTCAGCTAAATACACAAGCAAAAAACAAACTATTTTTTAAAACTCTCAGTAAGAATTAATTCCAGTGACAGATAAGAAAACAGAAACAAAGAAAAAAAAAGGAAAGCATAGGAGATAGATAGATAGATAAATGGAAAACTGAATGATACATGAAATGGCTTCTCTGGTACCAGTACTTTTCTCCCAGATGGGAGATATTGGATGCTGGCATTGCTGCAAATGCTGGCATGGAGCCAAAGAGATCAATGCAGGGAAGAAGTCTTACATCTCTTAAACAGGAAGTTTATCAGAAATGGTCTACCACGTTCATCCATTGGTACTCCACCATCTTTAATGTCTAAGTCAGTTAGATCAAGATCAACGTGTGACTATGTTTTCAACTGGCATTCAACCTTCAGGTTGTATAGTGGAATTATTTTCTCAAATCTGCCATGTGCTCTTTCCTAGTGTAGGTTTATATTTACTCTCTGGACCTTTTGGTAACCAAGAACTTCCAGCAACCAGCCCTGACATGGCTACTAGAATCTGCAGTGTAGATGGAGGGAAAGAAAGTCAAGACTGAATGACTCAAGTTGAAGGTAAGAATTATAAAATTGTTATTTGATATAGGGTTATGTTATTCAAAACATGAGTGACTTGAAGTGCACTGAGGACCTGGCTAAAATACTATCAAAATAAGACTGTTTTATTTTTCAGTTTTGGAACTTGCATCGTACACTATTTGAGTAGAGAAAAAAAATTAATTATTGGAGAAAATACCAATAACTAATGGAAAGAAGCAAGCAACAACATTGAAGATTGCTCTCTGAATATTTGAAAAACTGTTCTCTGAATATAATTCTCAAGAACTGAGATTAGGAATATACTATTTTAAAGACAGACCAGTTAATATTAAAAAGATATCTTTTAAAAAACCCTATTAATGTTGGGCTCGGTGGCTCAGCCTATAATCCCACGCTTTGGGAGGCCCAGGTGAGTGAACTGCCTGAGCCCAAGGGTTCGAGACCCACCTAGGCAACTTGGCGAGACCTCATCTCTACAATTAAAAAAAAAAAAAATCATCCAGGCGTGGTAGCGCTCTTATAGTTCCAGCTACTTGGAAGACTGAGACGGAAGGATCGTTGGAGCCCAGCAGACTGCACTCCAGTCTGGGTGATAGAGTGAGACTACAACTAAAAAAAAAAAAAAAAAATCAAAAAAACCCACAAAACAAACAAACAAAAAAACCCTTATTATTTAAAACTGAATAGTCTTGCAATCAATCCAATTGCCTAGAATATTTAATGAAACCAAGAAATGTTCAGTTCAGCTAATCTCAGTGACAAAATAGACTATGATGAGATCAAACCGGTTACTAGTGATCATCAGTGCTTATAGATTAAAATATTTATTTCATTTCAATGTATTAGATCATCTTATATAAAAATGTAGTCAGAAACATAGAGAACTCCACCACAAATAAAGTTCCCACCCAATGAGTTATTTTTAAAATCCTGTTATAACGAATTTGTTGAACACAAATAGTGTTCAACTTTGTGTTGCTTCTCTTTCTTCATGCCATTTATTCAGCAATTAGTTACATGCAGCCTTCCTAGTTAGCTTTTCTTCAGAATTACTTTCTTAACTGGACTGTAAACATCCAAAATCACAGCCTCTCAGATTGAAAGAACTCTTTAAAAGTCATTCAACTAATGCTTGCCTTCTGCTCCCTCCCACCCAATAAAATAAATAATTCATATTTAGTTTTAGCAATTACTGATTTAAAATAATCATCATCTATTTTTTTTTTTTTTGAGTTGGAGTCTCACTCTGTCGCCCAGACTGGAGTGCAGTGGCCGTTCCCAGCCACCGCAGCCTCAACCTGCTGGGCTCCAGCGATCCTTCCGCCTCCGCCTTCCAAGTAGCTGGAACTACAGGCACGCGCTACCACACCCAGCTAATTTTTTGATTTATTGTAGAGATGAAGTCTCGCCAAGTTGCCCAGGCAGGTCTCGAACCCGTGGGCTCAGGCAATCCACTCACCTCAACCTCCCAAGGCATGGGATTACAGGCTGAGCCACCAAGCCTGGCTAATAATCACCATCTTATTGAAGATAAAACATCTCAATATGATTCAAGAAATATATATATATATACATACATATATATGTATAATTTTATTATGTCTGTTTTATTAGGTCACATCTGTCCCCACTCCAACTTTATTCTCATTTTTCAGAATTATCTTGATTTATCATAGAAATTTCCATGTAAATTTTTTAAATAATCAAATTTTACAAAATATCATGATGGTAAAGAAATATGTTTTAATGCTTCAAAATATCTGGGAGGTTCTCCAACTCCATATGACTAGAGTATACATCACACTGCTGTGAACCAAGCCACTCTTCTCTAGCTGAGACAGCTAACCAGAAGTGGGTGTCCTTGTTATTTAATGGGAGACCAGCTAGCATAGCCAGATAAGACAGGTTTTGTCTGTAAAATGTCCTTAGAGTGTAGAGAGCAATTAATATTTGAGATATATGGAGGCTAAATATGCAACTTCCCCCAATTATTGTACTGAATCACTTGACTTGAATTCAAAATGGAGAAAAGTATCAGATCTGCTGGAACTATGTTTTATTTTTTTTTAAAGATAATTAAGATGATAAACAATATACCCAGCCGGGCTCAGTGGCTCAGCCTGTAATTCCGCGCCTTTGGGAGGCTGAGGTGAGTGGATTGCCTGAGCCCGCGGGTTCGAGACCCGCCTGGGCAGCGAGACCTCATCTCTACAATAAATCAAAAAATCAGCCTGGTATGGTAGTGCATGCCTGTAATTCCGGTTAATTGGAAGGCTGAGGCGGAAGGATCGCCGGAGCCTAGCAGGTCGAGGCTGCGGTGGCCGGGAGTGGCCATTGCACTACAGCCTGGGCAACAGAGTGAGACTCCAACTCAAAAAAAAAAAAAAAAAAAAAGCAATATACCCGAAATAGTCTTATATTTTGAATTTTCTATAGCACAAAATTTCTACTTATAATGAATCTATTTGTGAATTATTTTTCTATAGTATTTAAATATGTGTGTTACCAAGGTTATATTGAGTAGGAAACTTCTGGTCAGTAATGAAATTTTAAATTTCTAGGAAGATCAATATAGAATAAACCCTGATGAAGGACTTAAGCGTATATTTATTTGCCCTTTATGTTACCACTGTGGAGTTCAACAATACTAAAAACAAAAAATAATTATCTGGTCTACAGTTTGCTTGGCAAATATTTCTAAATATGTGGATTAATTTATCTTCTGTTAAAACATGTCTAATTACAAAGACAGAAAACTGATTTGTTAAGAGAAAAAAATAATTATGTTGATAGTTCAAATGTGATTTTAAAAAATTGTCATGATCTTGTAATAAGTATTTCTGGTGTTTCAAATTTAAAAAGTATGATTCAATTCATGTAATACTTATAGAAAAACAAAAACTCAGTTATAAACTTATTTAACAATACCTATAATGCTTAAGCTTATGATATAATTTGGCAATTTAAGGAATTTGGAAATATTTGAGGAAGCTACCCAAGTCATTCCAGGTCACTAGATTTGCCTTAATAGAAGTCTTTAGCATTTTTAGGCATAACATTTATTTGCAATTCAATAATTCATTTCAGATAAAAAATTATTCATTCATTCAGTAAGTGTTATTGAACTTCTATCATGTTCCAAGTACTGTGTTGATATCTGGGGATATAGACAAGATCAAAGCAGATGCAAAGTCTTTCACATGAATATTTGAATTAGGAAATATGTTCCCCAAATTAGCAAAGTATCTCCAAGACTCCCTCTTTGATGATATATTTAAATTCCTAATTCAGAAAGTTAAATTTTTATGGTTCTAAAACTAGAAGCACTCATTATCAGAATTCTATATACCATTTATTTTTTAAAACATAATTTGTTTAATTTTTAATGTCTGATTATAGTTTTTAGTTAACTACTTCTGGATAGTCATAAACTAATGGGCAAGTATTTAGTCTCCTTACAGTGTAGATTTCTATCCATACTCTACCAGACAGTGGCTCTTGATGGATGATTAAACTTCTCTGTGCCTCAGTTTTCTTATCTGCAAAGTGGAGATGATAACAATAAGTATCTAACAGGACTGTGGTGATGATTAAACAATTTACTAGATGTAGAGTGCCTAGGACAGTTCCTGGAACACAAAAAAATCACATAATCATTTTAATTTGATCTTCTACAGTTTGATTAATAAAATGGTTTCAATAATAGAGTAAGATTAAGATATTCAAACAAGCAGGATGTGGTGAAGGGTATTAGCCTTAGCTTTAGAGTCCTGAGGTTGAATCTTAGTACTGCTACAAAAGGGTTCAGGTAAATCAGTAAATAGTACTTATTTTTATTATAAAGATATAGCACATGAATCCTTTCACAATTGTTCATTCTTCCTTCTTTGTCACAGGAACTTGCCTACTTTTGCTACTGCATGACAAATGAAGGAATTGAACTTCATGATTTCTAATATCCTGTCCACCTCTAAAATTCCATGAACTTGTGATTCAATTCCAATGGGTCCATAATTCAGAACTTGGCATTATTTTTTTTTATCAATGAACCATTCTGTTAGCAATGCTTTGTTTAGTAGTCATTGTTGAAGGATGTTCTTCACACAGAGTTTCATCTACAAATTAAAGTAAGGCAGTAGAAGGTTTTCATGTTGGTGAAATTAATTTTGACTTTCAGTCATTTCAAATTATCTCTTTTTTAGAATCCAGGGGCTTGGATCAGTTCTGAATAAAGGATAAAGAAAATGTTTTGATTTATTAAATAAAAAAGAGTTATCATATAAAATATATTTCTTAAAAGTACCTTTCTATTTATTATTTCATTTTTCTCTACCTTGATGATAATTTTTCAGAAGAATTCTACACTGGAAATCTGATATCCTAGGCTTTCCTCCTGTGATATAATTTAGCTAAGGAGCAGATCACATATTTTGGGTCAACTCGCTTAAATGGTACCTTTCCCTCGTGAGCATTTAATTTTTTAAAAGTTGCTTGGGAAAAGTTAGTCCTCAAATAATCAAGTTATAGTTATTAAAAAAAAAAAAACGAATTACACACCAAGCACAGTCTTAAGATTTAGCAGCCTTTCTAAGCAACTGTTATATTTCCACACATAGAGTTTTAATCATTGGCACATCCTACTCAAGAACTATACATTGAGGACTAAATAATTAGTTAAAGTATCACCATGGTATTTAACTATACACAGGCAAACGTACTGGGCTGAAAATACATACACTTTTGGAAAGAAAAAATG
Organism: Carlito syrichta; assembly: GCF_000164805.1. Taxonomy (NCBI): domain Eukaryota; kingdom Metazoa; phylum Chordata; class Mammalia; order Primates; family Tarsiidae; genus Carlito; species Carlito syrichta. Next base: position 65,642 of record NW_007197388.1, on the reverse strand, counting down.
CCTCACTAGCTTACATTGCCTTGAGATTTGCTTGTCCAAATTCCTTAAAATATTGTGACACATTGAGGACACATCTAAAAATTGAAAAATGTTAGGAAGGTTCAATTTAGTAGTTTAGCTCTGTCTTGATTGAATAGAAATTGCCTGGAAAATCAAACAAATAAACTGTGCAATTATCCATAATGATGATGAAGAGAAATATTTTAAAACAGAAAAATGGTCAATTCAATCATTATATACCACTAGTCCTCTATCTCTCCAATATATATATTTTTAATATATATATGGGACATCTCCTATGTGCTTTTACCTGTGAAATATTTCACGGGTTAAGATATAACATCTGTCTGTGGTGGCTTTTAAGATAGTACGAGAGGTCACATATAAAATATGAAACAGTTCCACCACCTTCTTATCACCCTGGTCTAATGCACCATCATTTCATCCCTAAATTTCTGTGTTTCTTCTGTTTCTACTTTTAGATTGTTCTTTTACAATTTTTCCTGTACAAAAAAAATAAGTGATCATCTAGTGCACTTAAAATAAAACCCGTACTGTTTTAGCATAGTAGAAGGAGAAGGGGGAGGAGGAGGAGGAAGACGAAGAGAAATAAATCATCATACTATTTTCCTTAGCTCATAATTTTCTTTTCTTTTTCTTTTTTTTTTGAGTTGGAGTCTCACTCTGTCACCCAGACTGGAGTGCAGTGGCCGCTCCCGGCCACCGCAGCCTCGACCTGCTGGGCTCCAGCGATCCTTCCGCCTCAGCCTTCCAAGTAGCCGGAACTACAGGCGTGCACTACCACGCCCGGCTGATTTTTTGATTTATTGTAGAGATGAGGTCTCGCTGCCCAGGCGGGTCTCGAACCCGCGGACTCAGGCAATTCACTCACCTCAGCCTCCCAAAGGTGCGGGATTACAGGCTGAGCCATCGAGCCCGGCTCATAATTTTCAAAAGTTCTCATAGTCTGGCCCTGTGTATCTCTCTTGCCATGGCTTCTGTCACTTCTCACTTTGCCCAGGATGCAATCTATCTTTTCCCACCAGTATTAAGCCCCATGAGAGTAGGTGTCCTTATCAGTCTTGCTCTTTGTATATGCATTGTCTAGAACAGTGTCGGGCATGTAGGAGGCATATATAAATATTTGCTCAAAATAATAAATGCATAGAAAAATGTTATATCCTTTCCACATTTTTGATATGCTAAATTTTCAAACTGTGCAGCCATTAAAGAACAGGAACATTTATTTATTTATTTATTTTTATTTGATTTTATTTTTTTTATTGTGAAGTTGTGGGGTACAGTTAAGGGTTAGGTATACAATTGCGTTTCATTCAGGCACCCTGTTGATATGGGGTGTTTCCCCGTTCCCAGACAGATATTTTCTACTGTTAATCCCATCTCCCTCCCCCCCCCATAGTTTCCCAGTATGGTCAGTCATTTTCGTATAGTATTGCATTGGATGTTTAAGGTCCATTATATGAGTGAGAACATGTGATACTCGGATCTTTGTTTCTGTGAGAGGTCACTCAGTATTATAGACTCTAGTTCCATCCAGGTTGCTGCGAAATTCATGATTTTGTTCTTTTTTATGGCTGCGTAGTATTCCATCGTGTGTATGTACCACAGTTTTTTAATCCAGTCCTCTTTTGACGGGCAGCATGGCTGTTTCCAGGTTCTTGCTATTGTGAACAATGCTGCGATAAACATGCGTGTGCAGGTATCTTTTTTATAGAGTGATTTGTGTTCTTCAGGATATATTCCCAGTAGGGGGATTGCGGGGTCATATGGGAGGTTGGTATTTAGAGCTTTTAAGAACAGGAACATTTTTATAAAGTCATAAACATAAACAATGTAAGAAGAAAAAAATTTTTTTTAATGAGAGGGACAGTAGACATAAGGTAAACCTTATAGAATATTAGGACTTGAAATGGATTTAGAATAATAATCTGAATTGTTATAGGCAAACATAAGGGATAAAGTGCAGTGAGCCAGGAGTGGGAGAAAGTGGGTAAACATAGTTGGAGGAGGAAGTTAAGAATGTCAAACTGATAGACCCCAACATTCAGATTAAGGAAGAGTGGAAACTATATGTGGATAAGAATGGACACACTGTTAAAGGACTTGAACAGTCAGTAGAAAAGATTATAACTCGTTAAGTAGGAAAAGAAAGTGGATGAAATGTTTTTGAGAAGATTGCCAGCATTTAGGAAAATTCCTCTTACAGTCCATGCAAGGCAGAATAAAGGAGGTAAATAACTTTAGGCAAGATGACTTGATGACTAGTGTCACTCTTTAAGAATGAGATGATGAGGGATGGGTCATAGTATGACATAATGGGGGAATAAAGTGACAATCCAAAGAGGACAAAAACAACCGATGGTGTTAATTTGGGTATGTGAGAAGGGAGAAGTTAGTCAAATTGAATAAGATGCCATGAGCACTAGAAAATGCCCTTTTTCTTCTATCCAGCAGAAGACTGGAAACATAAGAAGCCACAATGCCTGAAGGTCAACATTCTACCCGAAATATAAGGATTTCCTGTGTCTCCAATTTCATGATCTTCCTCTGTATTTGAACAAAGTTAAAAGTATGTTACTCTAGAATCCTATTATTAGAACATGCCTCTTTCAAAGTCTCTCTGTAAACTATCAATCTTTGTTTATGTTTTTCTTATTATCAATCAGCAACTAAAGTGTTTCAACAGAATTTACAGGTACTGTGTGATGAATATCCACTAAAGTGTCTTCCAACCATCTCTCCTTTGCCTCCTGCATTTACAAAAGTGGACCTGGCTGGTAGTAACTGACTGGACACTGGCATGAACACCAACTCAAGCAGGTCCACCAGCACTCAAACAGGGATAAAGAAACAGATACATTATGGAACTCTAGAGAACAAGTCCTTGAATTTGCAGCAGTTTTGTCTCCATCATTTCCAGTGCTTCATTGTTCAAGTCTTCTTTAATATCTTAGAATCTACCAAATGCATTTTTGTCCCTTTTTAATCATCTGATTTCTATTGTATACAACTCAAAGAAATTTAATTAATACCTAGCATAAAATACTTTCAGAATTGGTATCAAATGCAGATGTCGATAATTCGAGTGGAAATGAGAAATGAGAGCAGGATAAATGTAACTATGGAGCTTGAAAAGAAAGCTGTGCATTAATAAAATCCTTTGCAAAACTCATTTAAAAGAAGCAGCAACACTTGACTCATAACACCAGATTAGACTTCTGTTTGTCTTTCTCTTTCCAGAGGACTGATATTTTTGGTAGGAGGTTTTCCTACATTTCCCTGTGCTACCACCTCCTTCACCAACGGGAAACTTTTAAATTTGGAGACTTTAAGAACAGATCAGCTGTGATTCCATTTTAAAAAGATAGAAGAGTGTAAAAGCTAAATTCCCAGACATAAAATGTGAGTTCAGACCTGACAGTTAAACCAACAATGATGCTAGCTTTCCCTGGTCACTGGGAGTCTAACAGCACAAATGCTCAGCAGGGTTGAAACATCTACTCTTCTATGGATGGAGAGAATATGAAAAGAACAGAGCCTATTTTTGTAAGTGGCACCCAAGAATGTTTCTACTCACCCAGAATAGTACTTCAGTTCATTAACTAAAATGCCTTTGTATTATGGTTGATTGGTTTTGTGTTCACTTTACTTTTGAATATATTATGAGATTTAGAGCAGTGAGCTAAAATTAAAAATATGCTTTTAAAAATAAGAATCGGCCAGGCTCAGTGGCTCAACCTGTAATCCCAACACTTTGGGAGGCCGAGGCGAGTAGATTTCCTGAGTCCGCGGGTTCGAGACCAGTCCAGGCAACTTGATGAGACCCCCATCTCTACAATAAATAAAAACAAAAAACAAAAAAACTAGCAGGGCATGGTAATGCACACCTGTAGTTCTGGCTACTTGGAAGACTGGGGCGGAAGGACCTTTGGAGCCCAGTAGGTCAATGCTGGGGTGGCCGTGAGTGTGCCACTGCACTCCAGTCTGGGCAATGGAATGAGACTACAACTCAAAAAAAAAAAAAAAAAAAGCAATGGGAGGTGGGGCTAGGTATATTCCTTCATTTATTCATTCATTCAAAATATTTATTGTGCCACCAGATATTATGCTGGCAAGTGATTTTATAGGTTGTTTGCTTATTTGTCGATTTGTTTATTTTAAAGATGTGCTTTCTGCTTACATCAATCTTGCTCTGGTAGAAAAGCAAACGTTAAGCGAAGAAATGTATAACAATATGATTATAAATTTTGACAAGTAAACTGAGAAAAAGTACATTATGATATGAGAAACTGAGGTAGTCTTGTTGAGTGTGGAAGAATGACAGCACCTTAGTCAAGAAACGAGGAAGATTGGGGTGGGTTTTGAGACAGGTGAAGAGCTTTCTGGAAAAAGAGAAAAGCTTGTATGAAGGTTTTATGGCAGAAACGAAAGGAACCAGAGAACTGGAGCCTAATGAGGCAGGGTGGTGTGCCATTAAAGAAAACTGGAAAATGGGAAGACAAGATGACTTGGATCCTTACAGAAAAGTTTAGGGATTTGGAGTTTCATCTGAAGTCCAAAAGGAAGCCATTGGAGGGGATGATATGAGTATCATTAAAATGCTGGAAAGACTCCTCAGCCTGCCATGTTGAGAATAGGTTGTTGCAATGAATCAATGGTAGAAGCAGGGAAACCAATTTGAAGGTCAAGGCGTAATCCAGGGAAAAGAGGAGAAGCTATCAACGGAACAGTGATTGAGCAATGATAGTGAAGTTTTATGGTAAATTCACTTTAAATCCTTTACTACATCATTTAGATACATATGCAAGTATTTATCAAAAAAAATGAAATCATGTTTTGTAAGCTATTTTACACTTATCAACAAGTCATAGATATGTTTTCTTGTCAGAATCAGCAAATTCTGATTATTTCTACTGATTTATTAGTATTCTTACTCTATGAATCAACCGTAATTTATTCAATAATTTATTTTATAATAGGCATTTATGTTATTTCCGATTTTTATTGTTAGAAATAATTCTACATTTTTATTATTGAAAATGATGCTATAGAGAACACCTTCATTTCTGTACAGTTTTAAAGATATTTCAAAAATGTTTCTGTAAAATTAATTACTAAAAATAGAATTGCTAAACCAAAGGGTTTATATATTACATAAATATATAATAACTACTGAAAAGTTACCATTCAAACTGTTTTTATTTAAATTCCTTCTAGTTTGACTATACCTTCAAAAACACTGAACTTCTACCAATACGATGAGGTAAAAATAATACCTCAGTATTGATTGAATTTACATTTCTTTGACCAGAAAGCTGGAACATTGTTCTACATGTTGATAAACTACTTATATCTTTTTGTCCGAACGTTCCATTATATGCTACTTCTTTCTTTTATTCCTTCATTTGTCTGTTTCTTATTGTTTTGTAACAATGTTTCTTAAAGGGCCCTTTAACTACGATATTTGATGCATATATTTTGGCATGGGGGGTTTTAAAAAATTGTTTATTTATTTATGATAGAGTTGTGAGGTACAAGTGAGGATTTACTACATAAGTAGGCTGCATGCAGGTGAAGTTTGGCCTTTTAGATGGCCCTCACTTCTGCTGGTAGTGAACCAAGTACACTTTGTGTTGCTGCGTGACTCCCTACCCTCCCTTCTTCCCCTCCTCTAAAGTGCCCAGCAACTGCTGATCCCACTTGTACTAATGTGACTAGTGTTCAGAGTCCACTTATGCATGAGATCATGGGGTATTCAGGTCTTTGTTTCTGCCACAGTTCTCTTAGTATAATGGTTTCCAACTGCATCCAAGTTGCTGCAAAGGCCATGATTTTTTTCTTCTTTGTGACTGCATAGTTCTCTATCTTGTGTATGTACCATATTTTCTTTTTACAGTCCACTTTTGATGGGCAGCGGGGTTGGTTCCATGTTTTGACTATTGTGAATAGCACTTCAATAAACAGGCATGCAGAGATGTCTTTTTTCCTCTAACTGTATTCCCAGGAGAACATATTTGGATCATGGAAAATCAATTTTGCGTTCTTGTAGAAGTCACCACACTACTTTCCATAGAGGTTGAACTAGCTTACATTCCCACCAACAATGTAGAAGCGATATCTTTTCTCTATATCCATGCCAGCATCTATTGATTTTTGATTTATTAGTGATAGCCATCCTTACTAGAGTTAGGTGCTATCTCATTGTAGTTTGGGTTTTCATTTCTCTGATGATTAGTGAAGTGTGTCTGTTGGCTGCTTGTATGTCATCTTTTGAAAAGTGTCTGTTCATGTCCTTTGCTCACTTTTTAATGGAGTTGTTTGGGTTTTTTTCCCTTTTAGGTCATATGAGTTCCTTGTAGAACCTGAATGCTAAGCCTTTGTCAGACGCATAGTTTTCCCATTCTGCGGGTTGCCTCTTTACTCTCTTCATGGTTTCGTTCACTGTGCAAAGCTTTTCAGTTTGATGAGGTCCCACTTGTCTATCTTAGCTTTTGTAGCATTCACTTTTGGGGACTTGATCATGAATTCATTTCCTACCCCGATTCTACCTAGGATTCTTAGCAAGAGCAATCAGACAAGAGAAGGAAATCAGAGATATCCAAATAGGAAAAGAGAAAGTTAAGCTCTGTCTCTTTGCAGACAATTTGATTCTATATCTAAAAACCCTAGGGAGTCTGTCAAAAGCCTCCTCACAATGATAAATGACTTTGATAGAGTCTCAGTTTACAAAACCAATGTGCAAAAGACAGTTGCATTTCTATACACTAGCACCAAGCAGGCAGAGAACCAAATAAAAACCACAATCCCATTTATAACAGTCATAAAAAAAATGAAATACCTTGGCATCCACCTAACCAGAGAAGTGAAAGATCTTTACAAAAAGAACTACAAAATGCTGCTCAAAGAAATCAAGAATGACACACACAATTGGAAAAACATCCCATGCTCATGGATTGGAAGAATCAGTATTGTCAAGATGTTTATCCTACCCAAGGCAATCTATAGATTCAATGCAATACCCATCAAATTACCAACATCATTTTTCACAGTCCTGGAAATGACAATACAGAAATTCACATGGAAACAAAAAAGAGCACTAATAGCCAAAACAATCCTCAACAATAAGAACAAAGTGGGAGGTATCACACTCCCAGACTTTAAACTTTATTATAAGGATACAGTAACCAAAATAACATAGCACTGGTACAGTAATAGGCTCATAGACCAATGGAACGGGACAAAGATCTGGAAGTAAAACATGGTCTCTCAACCAACTCATCTTTGACAAAACCACCAATAACAATCACTGGAGAAGGGAGACCATATTTAGTAAATGGTGTTGAGAAAACTGGCTAACTACATACAGAGGAATGAAACTAGACCTCTACCTATCACCATATACAAAAACAACTCAAAAAAGTATCAAAGACCTAAAATTTTTTAATATCCTCTTATGGGCTGTCTTTTTTAGCATAAAGTTTTAAAGAGTCAAAATTGTCCACTTTATAAATCTTTTAGCATTAAGATTTTGTGTCAAAATCTCCCCTGCCTACTACATATCTCTAATAGCCAATTCCTAGAAACTATATACATTTAGAGACAACTGAACACATATTATCAAACCTGTGACAAGCAAGAGTAATTCAATTTTATGTTAAACTGTGATGAACAAAAATTATTTTCATTACCTTCCTCTTGATGTTGCATAACTGAATGCATTGGAAACAATACCTGAATGTGTTGAAAACAACCTTGAACCATAATTGCATTGTAGTTCTTTGAAACATGAGCTCCTGTGTTCCTGATTTCATGTGCCTCAATATAAAATGCTTCTAGACAACAATGTATACTCTTTTTTTTTGAGTTGGAGTCTCACTCTGTCACCCAGACTGGAGTGCAGTGGCCGCTCCTGGCCACCGCAACCTCGACCCGCTGGGCTCCGGCCGCCTCAGCCTTCCGAGTAGCCAGAATTACAGGCATGCGCTACTACACCCGGCTGATTTTTTGATTTATTGTAGAGATGAGGTCTCGCTGCCCAGGCGGGTCTCGAACCCGTGCCTCAGGCAATCCACTCACCTCAGCCTCCCAAAGGCGCGGGATTACAGGCTGAGCCACTGAGCCCGGCACAATGTATTCTTGACCACTGCTTTCCCCTTGATGATTCAATGAGAACTATAGCAAATATATTTAAGACTATAGGAGCCTTTTTGATAAGGACAACCAGATCCTAAATATTTTTGAAATCAAATAATGCTATTACCTTGATCCAGATATTTTTTTTAAAGATAGGTTGAGGAACAAGGTAAAAACTTGAAAATTCTTGGAGTCATTGGGAAAAGCATTTTCATGGTTCTATTGACAAGAAAAAAAGGAAAATATAAGTGCCAAACCTCATTCTTTCTGATGATTCCATTCTATTTGCTTCTTTAACTATGTGTCACAAATGATTCCTAGAACAATATTTTTAGGACCAATTTTTTTTATAAAGCCATCCTAATTAAACAAAGTTGGGAAACATGGAACTAAAAATAGTTGCAGTTAGAGAACTATATCACAGAAGAATGTCCAGGGCCCTCAAAATACTGATATTCTTTGTTAATTTTTAAGAGAGGATATTGTTTGTTGCTTTTTGAAACAATAGATTTTTTTTCAAAAAATAGAAGAAATACCTCTAAACATTGCATGAAATTTAAGAACAATATTTTGGGCGTTCATTTGTCTTAATCACACTGACTTCATGTCTCTCTAAGACTAGAAACATATTAACTTTTTGGTCTTCTCTTCTAAAATTTACCACAAGCCTGACATATTACCTATGATCTTCTCCAAATCACCCCTTTAAATTTCTCCTCCTTTATGCTCTTTTTAAAGTATGAAAATGCTCAGGATTTACACTTTCACTCTACTGATTCAGTTGTTTACACATGTATTTTACTGCCCATTTTATTTATATGTACTAGTAGATACAAATTTTTGTTTTATATTTCTTATTAAGGCATTCATATTTTCAGATTAATAAAACATATTATCTATTTTTTTGGTGTAATCATCTCCCATTTTTCACCCACAGCACACACCCACACACACAACCTAGAATAGTTTTCTGCTCAGGGTCAGTTCCAGAAGATGTAGCTGCCTGACCTTATTTAAGAGTAATGCAGATGCTCTGTGGGCTGCATGAGTATGAGTCTACCTGCATGTTTGTCAATGGTGGCTGCCTCCAAGAGCAACGCCTAAAGCAGGACGGAATCAATATTCAGCAGAGTCATTTCTTTGGCAGCTGAAATGAACCTGCAGGAATCTTGCTGTCACTGATACATTCTTGGATGCCTGCAACTGTAAATTCACCCACCTACCTGCACATGCTCAAGGGAAATAATTTTCTCAACTTTGGAATACATCCCCCTCACTGTGGGTCGGATAGCAGGCCTTAAAGTGGCACAACGATGAGTAAGGAGTGATTGAGAGAATTGACTCCAAGTGATATTTGGAGAAACCTTTGGTGGGCAGAGTGTCATGATGGGATTCAGGCTTCGGTGCTACTCTTGAATATTCATTTTCTGCTACCTCATATCTCCTTCCTCTGCCTCATCATCACAAGACAATAAACCCCTTTTATTTGAGGGGCTAGAGAATGGAATGCTTTGGTTCACGAGGTATTCTGGCTCCTAAGTATTGCTATAATAGTTTTATTGGTAAGTGTTCTTCATTTTACTGGAAGGCTTTGGAAATAGTTACCTGGATGAATCAAAAGAATACTCAAGGTCTTGCAACAACATAAGCATCATAAAGAAAACAAACTCTTCCTTTAAAGTGTTCTTCATACAAAAAACAAGCTTAAATTGTTCTGACCATAACACATACCTTAGAAGTTATTCATTTGGAAGCAAATCTTATTTCTCTTTATTTGCCTGTGTCGAACACAAAAAATGTACTATGAATGAACCTTCCTTCTATGTCATTTAGTTGATGTTTCTTGTTGTTTGGTAGTAGCAAACAGAAATTATTTTCTATTAGGCAGTTTTCTATGACAATAATGAGCCTATCTTTGTTCTTTAACTTTCAGTTGAAGTGTTCTCATCAAAAAAGGACGCTGTTGTCCAGAAGGAGAAATTGTTGTTTCTCCCTGAGCTTCTCTCTGCTTTTACCGGAAGCATGGACCAAACATGGACTCAGCTCAACCCCACTTAGTTTTTCAGAACAGATGAAGATGAAGTCATATCCTAGTATGGTGGCTCTCTGCTGTGTACTGTCCCAATAATCTGGCCATCGCTTGTGTATAAAGCAGCACTCAGAATTTTAGATTGTGCAGCTAGCTAACAGAAGAGGGTACTGTCTGTGTGGGGAACACTACATGAGTCATATTTTCTTTGAAAAATTAAAGTCATATTTCTTTGATGTGTCAATGACAACGACTGAAAGCAGATTGTAGATTCTTTGTACTAAACTGAAAGGAAAAACTTGAGAGAGTGAGAGTGAGAATGAGAGCAAGAGAGAAAAAGACAAACAGAGAGACAGAATGAGAGACTTCTCTTCAGTCAAACAGGGAGAGACATATTCCCAGCAAATATACTTAAATCAAGTGCGGAGTCCTTAGAATGTAATATAAACTCATGATATGAGAGAGATCATAGTATGAGGAAAATGTGAACAGAAATAATTATTCTTGGCTAGCTAGGAAAAGAAATAAACTGAGGGCACTGAGGACATCTGGATGTTTGTGTGAGGCAAGCAAACAAGGACACACATTGAGAGAACAAGCAGGAAGAGGAAGAGAACTGTTCCCAAAATAATTTGGTGCTGAGACTACAGCGCTGTACTAAGGCTCTCTTGTCTTCTCTTTCCTTCCTCTGTCGTCATTCTGCTTTGATCCCATCAGCATCTCTTCAAAGATGCAAGACCCAGTTTATCCCTATGCCAAACATATATCACATCTGCCAATGTAAGAAGTGAGAAAATGAGCCCTATGTACAAAACATTCTGTCTAAATCCATTTTAAAACACAATCTGATTCTGTACTTCTCCAAGGGAAGTGGGTGAGGGGTGGCAAGTGACTGTCATTCTCTGAAGAGGAGAGAAGCTTGAGGAGAAGGTCAGTAGAAGGAAAGAAGGATCTATTTTCTACTTCTGGGGAAGTAGCTCTCTAAATAATCTCCGACCTCACTGATTCCCATAGTGTAGGGTTGTGACAGTCCCTGATACTTCCTTCAGAAGCCGAATGATAGCACTTCACTTCCCTGCCAACCTTGCTTTTTTCCCAGGCTTCTGGAATGTGTCTTCAATGGATGTGTCTGCCAGTCCTCACCTCAGCAGTGATTTTGTCCTCAAATCAGGACTGGGACAGAATCTAGAATGGGCTCCAGGGAGATAAGTTCCACCCAAACCTGCATCAAAGAGCACATGCTGGGAGAAAGAGGAATTCATTGTTCTTTGTGGAACTACACAGAATTCCAGGCAATCCACGGAGAATTCCAAGACGCTCTCAGCAGCTACTGACCCACTCCTAGACTATACACACTTCCTCTAAAACCTCTCATCCATCTCTCAAAAAAATCAACCAATATGTACAATCAGAATCTAGTCAGGGAGACAACAGGGTTGAGTGAGTGAATGAGGCATATTGCAGAAGCTGCAGCTAGGGTGGGGAATTTGGAAGTACTATATATAGCACTAATTCCTGGAAGTGGAATAAAATTCAATTTTCCATGCTGAGTCTTTAGGTAGGAAAAAAAATAAATAACACGAGGTGCTGCTGAGAATGACTAGATGCCTCAGCACATCAAGTAACACAGAGCTGTTGTTACTGAAATCTTGAAATACTCATTAAATGGAGTTAGAATATCTGGCAAGCCTCCTCCATGGCTTTTCAGGAAGCATTACAAAATGGTGGGGGTGGGAGTCATTCCAAATTATAGAATAAAAGGCTGACAGCCCTAGCATCATGGGCTCACGAAAACCTCATTGAATGTGACAGGCTGGAAATCTAGGTGGCATAATGAGGCACATAAGCAGTATTTTCAAGGGTGCTAGCAGCTACTTCATGGCTCTTTTCCCCCAAGGCAAGTAAGATCCCCAAATTCATCTGTCTATTTTCATATATTTTCTTTTTCTTCATTGTTCTTCCCCCTATATCTAATGCACTGACAGTCAGTGGGTTGTGCCAGATTTCAAATATATACATCCCTCCAGGAAATAAAAGATACTCAGACTTCTTTACCATTTGAACTAAAAGTGAACATCTTACTAGAGGATATATGATCACAATAGTTGTTTTCTAAAGATAGTATCATGTAAGATTTCTGGCTTGTTTTATTCATGAATTATATTCTATTTGAAATCATCAATGTTACCTTGCATCAACACCTTAAAACTCTTTTAATTAAAATAACAAATAATCAGCTTTCATATATGACAAGTACATATGATATTTCTTATTTTAGAGATGGGTAATATAGAATAAGATTGAAACTGTAACTAATAAACTGGGATTATATAACTGAGATGTCCCAGTTTTCTGCAGAGGCTGACCTCAATTATACACAGGCTAAAGTATCTTGGTTTATAGTTTCCATGATACACAATTAGGAAGGATATTATAACTTAAATGTAGAAGGCTTTATGTACAGCTAGACAATGAATGAGAAACAGATAAGCTACAAATTTACCTTCCTATCTTATAGGCAATTTTTCAAGCATATTTAACCATACAGTTTTAGTGTTCAGCAAACTACTTTTACCTGTAACATGATACTGCATGAGACTGTAACTGCTATTATTATTTCTAAGTAAAGCCTTTAGTCATCTAAGCAACCACGATGGGTGAACCACACAGCCATTTTTCTCTTTCTCACAAGAGCTGGTAGTTGAAACAGAGCCATGCTCTGTCTGGCAGTTTATATATTCCCATACTTCATGGGGAGAAAAGTAGGGCTTAGTACAATGAGTAAGTATAGTTTTGAGTTAGTAGATCTGAGTTGATGATCCATTTCCTGCCCTTTTGAACAGTATTTTTCCAGCTATAAAGTGGGAATTATAAACCCTTTCCCATAGAGTGCTAACTGTGAGAATCTTTCTAAGAGATCTCTGATCTATTCACTCTCTTCCTCCTTTCTTCTTGCTCTGGCTCTCTCACTTTCTCTTTCATTCATGTTGGAACTAATATTTCTGAGGGTAGCAAAGGCTCTCAGTCACTAACCTCTGGCCCAGAAAAGGGGCCTTCCAATGAATATGTTTGGATAGGCAGGGATAGAAGAACAAACAGAATGACAGGAGATGTTTCCTTAAAAAGTTCTAGCAACACATCTCCAGAGCCTGGACACCTAGCTTAGCCTAACCCTATGATGAGCCACGTTGGGCCGCCCTCCTGCAGTACTGATGGAACCTGCCTTCACTGCCTTAGGCACTGTCTCTGTTAAGTATTCCTGAAGACTTTCTAGAAGTAATTGAATGCAAACAACGATATTTTATAGTAATATTGCAACTTCTACCTTGTCACTTGGAGTGTAAGAGACACAGTAACGATTGCAATGCATGCAATGGCTTATGTTAGCCATAATGTAATTATCCTAGCGATAAAATCATCATCATCATCATCATCATTGCTAGCTCTTTACTATGCTGCTTTTACTGTGTTCTTGGTACAGTGCGAAACACATCACACCCAGTATTTATTTATTTATTTATTTATTTATTTAGAGTTGGAATCTCACTCTGTCGCCCAGACTGGAGTGCAGTGGCAGCTCCCGGCCACCGCAGCCTCGACCCGCTGGCCTCCCGCGATCCTTCCGCCTCAGCCTTCCAAGTAGCTGGAGTTACAGGGACGCGCTACCACACCCAGCTGCTTTTTGATTTGTTGTAGAGATGAGGTCTCGCCAAGTGGCCCAGGCGGGTCTCAAACCCGCGGCCTCAGGCAATCCACTCACCTCAGCCTCCCAAAGCGTGGGATTACAGGCTGAACCACCGAACCCGGCTAACACCCAGTATTTAATATGCCAACATTATGAGACAGAGGATATCAGCCTTCCCACATCTAGGGAGGTCGATTTTCCCCAATGTCACACAGCCAGAAGAGGTGAAAGCAGAGTGCAATCCCAGGCAATTTGACTCCAGATCCAGCACCTTAAACCATCCATCATGATCTTAGCAACAACGGACTTGTTTTTCATGCAGAACAAACACCCTGCTCACTTTCTGTTTCTAGCTGACTACAGCAATTGTAATTTTTGTTGACCACCCTCAGCCTGCTTGTGTTGCCTAAGTATCTAGCTGGCTGCAGTGCCTGCCCGCAGCCCCGGATGCCGACTTTACTCTCTTATCTTGCTTTGCTGTTTTTCATAAAGCCCATCCTTTCTTTGATTTCTCCCAGCCTGCATCTCTATCCCTGAGAAGTCACATAAGGTTTGCTTTACCTGTTTTCTCCTAATGGTGTCTTCTTTTAGCATCTCTTTTGTTCTTGTTTTCTCTCTTTCATTCCAGTTCTCCCTTTTCTTTTCTTTTAACTAGTCTTCAGACATTCTCCACAGGACCATTAATAGCTAAGAAAACACTTTATAAATGATAAGATACTGTAAGAATGTTAATTATACATAACTAATTAAAATATCATTATTCCGAGAAGCAATTTAGTATGGAATAAAAGGAGCATGGGTATTGCTGTCAACCTGAACTAACTTAAAGTTCTGGTATCACCACTTCCTGAGTGCTTATACAGTGTGTGTGACCCAAGTATGGGAGCCAGCTTTCTGATCCTCAGTGTAGTAGCATTAAATTAGACATACGATGTTAGAAATAACCAATGCTTACTAGTGCGACTACAGGCCTGGCACTATGCTGTGGACTTAATTGTGTGCCCCCGTCCAATGCATATGTTGAAACCTTAAACCCCAGTGTGACTGCATCTGGAAACAGGGCCTTTGAAGAGATAATTAAGGTTAAATGAGGTCGTAAGGGTGGAGCCCTGATCTGATAGAATGATAGGATTATTGTCCTCAAGAAGAAACACCACAGAGTGGATTCTCTCCCTTCCTCTTTCCCATCACAGAGAGAGAGAGAGAGAGAGAGAGAGAAGAGGAGGGGAGGAGAAGGGAGGGAGGGTGGGATGGAAAGGGATGGGAGAAGAGGGGAGGAGAGAAGAGGGGAAGAGAGGAGAGGGGAGGTGAGGGAGTAGGGAGGGGGAGGGGAAGGGAAGGGAAGGAAGGGAAGGGAAGGGAAGGGGCCATGTGAGAACACAGAGAAGTCAGCCAACTGCAAGCCAGAAAAAGAGCTTTCACTAGAAGTTGAATGGGCAGCCCTTTGATTTTGGATTCTCAGCCTTCTGATCTGTAAGAAAAAATTAATTTCTGTTGTTTAAGCCAATGGCAATCTGAACAAATTATACAACACTAAATATGTTACTTTCCACAGGGATAAAGATAGGGCCTATAATTATACTCATTTACAGAAGAGAAAATTCAACTTCAGAGAGATTAAGTAAAAGATTTAAGGCCCCATGAAGTGCCACACCTGGGACTCAAGCTTAGGGCTGTCCAATTCCAAATGAGACTTTTAATCACTATGCCACTTCACATCCTATATCTAATAAAATACGGAAAGTATCCTGCACAATTCGGGAAAGGATAATATTTGGTCCAGATGTGTCTGCTGGCCCTTTACAAGAAATAGGGCTGGCATTTTACCAATGCAATCTCGTCTTCCCATAAAAAATCATTACTTCTTCTTGAATTCTCTATCCAAGTATAATGTATATTGGAAATACTCATTGAGATTATAAGAATCTTTCTTTCTTATTTCAGAACACTTTAAGAAGATATTATAAAAAGTAAAATTGCAAATGTTTTCTATAAATGTGTACAGGGTTTTCCTTGGAAATGTGTGTTAAGAAATATTATTTTTGACATAGTTTTTTTTCCAGCTATGATTTGATTCTGTGAATAATCTGCCAACTTGTGAATTATAGTGTGATTTAACTGAATGTCAGACATTGCTTAGATTGGAGGTGCTTTGTAAGAGAAGTATTCCTATTAGATAACTCAGAGTAGCGGCTCTTAATAACTATTCCAAAATGACATTCATATGAAATATTTATATGAAATACACTTATCTACTCATAGCATTTTTCAAAAAGAAAATACTTTTACTTCTATATTATACAAACTAACTAAAGGAATAAATGTATAATAATATAATTGATTATTCAACGTGATTTCAAAAGAAATAAACTGAAACAGATATTTTCTTCTCTGCAGAATCTGAATTTGACAGATACAAATTGTTGAAGTGAAAGATCAAGTATCATAAGAGGATTATTATCAATGATGAAATTTTCAAAAATGGTGAAAAACACTTAGTAAAATTCCAGAATAAACAAAGAAAAGTAAAATTGTAAGTAATTCATTTCTAAACATGGAAATCTGTTCCTATTCTCTTCCCAGCCTCCTTCTCAGTGGACACTGGACTGTAGTTCTTATACTGATGACAGGTGAAGACATGGAAGCCCAAGCAAATCCAGGTGGGTACATAGCAGGCAACTTTATCTAAGGATACATCAGTGAAAAGTAGACTATTCTACTGGGACAGTGACCAAAATAACCAACTAATTAGGAGATTCCTGAAATCGTTGCTGCTGTTCTGGATCCAGAATTGTCTCCCGTGATATTAAACCAGAGCAGGCAACAGCCTGAAGGTAGTGCCACACTGCACCTGAGACCTGGACATATTTGGATTGGGATCTTGCCTTTGAATCACTGGAACTATTGTGTCCCAGAATGCAGGTTTACTCTGGCAGTTTCATTAATTTGCAATAATGTCATCTGTCATTTTATTCACTATTAGATTGTTTTGGACCCCACTTATTACACTATGGTGGAGTTTTATGGCTAAGCTTCTCTTCATTGTTAAAATGAAGTTTGTTTTTAAAAAATTAAAGAATATTAAAACAATGCAGAATCTCATGCATAGTGTAAGTTGGAATTAAGTTCTAGCTTCAGAAAATGTTTATTTCCCACATTCATATCTGGCAGTAATCTCAAAAACCCTGTGGGATCGTGAATGGAACATGAGATAATATATCCTTGCTGGTGGGACAGAGCAGGAATTATAAAATAACTCAAGTCATCCAGTGAAATTTGAATTTTAGATAATCAATGAATGGTTTTTTTTAGTAATATAATGGCCCATGTTTTGAGACATATTTGAATTTTATGGAAATTCTCAATGCATGGGAATACTTATACTGAAAAATGTTTATTGTTTATCTGAAATTCAAATTTAACTTGATGTTCTGTACCTTATCTGGCAAATCTATATTAATTGTTGATGAGATCATACCAATACATTAGCATTAACCCTCTCCTTGCCCATGCTTAGTTGAAATACTTTGAGATAATTTAATGATTAACATATTCAAAAATTCTGAAGACTAATATACCTTCATAGATGACTGCTTATATTTAAAAAATAATTCATTTATTAGTAAGCCCATTCTCCAAGCCATTGATAGAAAAATTCAACGTGGAGTTCTAAGAAGAGAGATTATTTTATAAAGACTTTAAAAAAAAATTAAAACTGTTTCTGAATGTGAAGGCCCAAGAATAGGACTTATGATACTTCTGAAATAGTTAGCCACATTGTGTGTACCTCTGCACGTTTTCAGGGAAAGAGATCACTGCATTTGTCATATTCTCAAAGATTTTCAAAACACAAGACTTACTAAGTGTAACTAGACTCAAAACAAAGTTTGTATTTCAGGGTTAATAGAAAAACTTTATATCTTGATTATAGTGGTGATTATACAGGTGCATGTACGTATCAAAATTCATAAGACCATACCTAAAACTGGGGAATTTTAATTATATCTTAATTAATTTGACTTAAGACAAAAAAATTAAAAATTTAAAAAGTGTTCAGAAACAACTTAGAGAATAAACCAAGGAACTTTCAATTTCTTTTCCAAACATATATTTCCTAAGAATTTCGCTCCTTTGATTGAAATTCTTCATTCCAGGGAGAGGTCACTTAAGTAAGTAATATAACTCCTCAGGAGGACCAGATAATTATTATTCAACTGTGTACATAATGGTGCAGCATTTTTAACATGTCTAAAGCACTTTACCTCTACGTTTTCTTTTCTTATTTCTATGCTCAATGAACATAAAATAAAAAGACAATACAAACTGACAGATGATTTTGCTATTCAAGCATTATTCCATATTTGCCCTGTAAGCCTTTACTGCTTCTTTCCCCCGAAATTTTTTTCTTTCTTATCTCACTAGGAGCAACATTACGATTGTTTTTTAATCAGTATGGTGACTAGCTTGTCAGAGTCTTATGTTCTAGGACTGATTATCCTTCATTCCTTGCTATGGTCTGAATGTTTGTGCCACCTACAAATTCATATATTAAAATCTTAATCCCTAAGGTAAATGTATTAGAAGGTAGGCTCTTTGGGATGTGACTAGGTCATGGGGTGGAGCACTCATGAATGAAATTAGTGTCTTTATGAAAGAGGCTCTAGAGAGACCCCCTCGCCTCTTCTACCAAATGAGAACACAGCAAAAAAATGCTGCCTAAGAACCCGAAAGCAGGCCTTCACCAGACATCAAATCTGCTGATGCCTTGATCTTGGATTTACCAGGCTTAAGAACTGTGAGAAATAAATTTCTTCCATCCAGTTTATGATATTTTTGTTATAGTGGTCATACTATATGTGAACTATATAGTAGTATAGTTCAGAATTCTGAATGAACTAAGACACTCCTATATGCACCAGTAATAAAAATTCTATTATTCTCGTCATCTTTTATTAATTTAATTCATCTGAAAAACGGGACTAATGCTGTCTGTTCTGAAGTGTACTGTGCTAATAAATATAAAAGAACTTTATAAACTCTAAAGAACTATATCAACTGAAAGTGTTGAAGCTATAAGGCGTGAAGTTAAATACACAGCAATAAAAAAACTTTACTACATGCAACTAACTATATACATAATTTCATTCAATCTTCAGAAAACTCTGTAACACTATTATTATTCTCAATAGAAAATACAGAAAAGTAGATTGTACCCAGATCATGTTCTTTGAAAATGATAAAAAAGCAAACAAATTTCTGACACGTTCACACTAGAGAACAAAGAAGGAATGGCTGAGAGGGCCAAAAACATCTACAACATATTTTGCTCTGTATTTGCACCCTTTGACTTTTGTACAAGTTATCTAATATATTGGTATGCATCATATAAAGAATTGGGATCCACTCTCTCTCCTCTCTGTCTATATATATTTCCATTCCATAGTCAAGGAACAATTCTTCATTTCCTTTATTGGTGTACATGTTTAAGTACACATATATATACATACACATAATATGCAATATATATTAGCATCCTTATGAAAGAGGCCCTAGAGAGACCTACCTAAAATATTCTATGTATGTTAGATATTATATATATAGGCATTTCCATGTACGTTTCAGTTTATTTTCAAGACAGCTACTAAAAATCTGAAAAAAAAGCAAATAAGCCAATATAATAAATAGAAAAATAACAGTTCACATCTAAAAATAAAATTAAAACCTCTTTATTTATATTATATGATACAGGGAAAGTATTACTTTGTTTTACTCATCTGAATTGAGTTACATGTGTCTGATATTATTTCGAATGTAAAAACATTCTTTAGTGAATAAATTCCTCAGAATCTCCTGGCATTTACAACTCTGACAAAAATAAAATCACTCTGTTCTGGGAATAGCTATTTAGTGTTTATAAGTTCCTTCTTCTCACTTTTGCAAAATGTACTTTATGATTACTTTATAAGATAAAGAACCGTTAATTGCATATTGACAAGGTGCCTTTAAGAAAAGTTCTAAATTTCCTAGCTCTACCCTTCTCCATCATAATCTACTTCTGACAACTGTAAAAATTGTGCTTTTTTTTTGCATAGTCCTTATATTTTGTATGCTTTTTGTTGTCATTTTCTGTGACAAGAAACAATATATAGAATCACTTTGGGTAGGGTTTAAGGGCCTATTCGGGATGGAGGGAGAGATAGTTCAGTCATAGAATTCACATAACCCTTTTTGGAAGACATATTTTCCACATTCATGATTTATGATAACCCAGATAATTAACCTGCAAGAACTAAAAAACATCAGTGTTCACTGGGGGGGTGGGAGGAGCAAATGGTAATCAAATATTAATACTTGAGTAATAAGAGAGAAGATATTTACTAAACACTTACTATATGCCAAATATTTTATATGTATTTTCTTACTTAGTTCTCATGATCATCTACTAGAAAGGATCTGTTTCTCTTCCTTTTTTTACAGATGAGCAAACTCAGGCATAGAAAAGTTTAAAAAAAAAAAAAAACCTGCTCAAAATCTCATAGTTAAGAAGTTGGAAACTGAACCCACCAGGCAATCTAACTTCAAAATCTCTGCTTACAGTTCTCTAATAGTCAGTATACTCCAGAATAGCATTATTTCCATTCCATAAGCAAGAAATAATTCCTCACGCCCTTTATTGGTATACAGGTCTCAGTCTTCTGAAATGGTTACATTATAAAATTACAAGTTGAGATTAGTTTCAAAGACAATAAATGATGGAAAACACCCAGGAAAACTCAGTATTGGGTGACATCAATTGAGTTTCATGGGTTTTGACAGTTAACACAATACCTTATATAAGGCATTAGCTTACTGGCATGTGAATATCAGCCTCTGGCACCCAGCCACGCTATATGATTTTCATTTTGCTTACCTCATTTCATATGGGCTTATTTTACTAGTAGACATGCTTGAGTGTGTAATCAGTAACATGAAAACAGATCCTCACAGTTGTCTAGGAAATCACAGACATTCATACATGGCCTGTGCACATGCCCACAGACACACAACACAACTGCAAAAACATCAAGACAATATATACTTCATAGAAGGAATCTTCCAATTAATAGAATCAACTCTAAAGTGACAGTGAGTTAGAGACCAGTTTAGACTTAGCTGCATTTGTTAGAATACTGATGGAATGATCCATGTGAAAACACCATCCAGGTCCCAGAACCTTTCAAATACTTGTACTGGCAATGCTTATTTTAATACTAACTTTTCTGACAGAAGTACTGTTTTAAAAATGACAAGGAAAAAAAAGTAAAACAAATGCAGACATAATGGAATTGGCATGAAAATAAATCTTACATTTTAAGTATTTTGGAAAACTTATTAGAGAAGATAAACTTTAAATTATGACTTAAGTTCAGCAAATCAAGGCTTTTCTTCCAGAGAATGTAAAGGACCCTACAGACCATATTTCATCTTTTATATGCATGGATGTACTTTTGAGATGTGTGTGAGTGCAGCTTGCATGGGGGTATATGAGTAAGTCCTCCCAGTGTTATGTAGAATAAACCTGTCAACCGACTCAGGGATGCTATGGCATAAATATTAGAAAAACTAAAGTTAATCTGATCAATAATTCTCTGAAATAAGTAAGAATACATTTCACATGAACATACATAACACCAATATGCTCCTGCAACATAGAGCTTGTCATAAGTTCAACTTGGATACAATCCAAGGGAGTTTAGTTATAGAAGTTAAAAAATAGCTGAATTATGAATTGGTTTGGTCTCCAACTAGGCTCTCTGGCATCATGATAAAAATGACAGTGCTGCTACGGTAAAATTTTGCATTTGAGGATGATATTGCTGTCATTTTAATGTGTGGGAATGGCTGAGAAGATGTTCCATGTTGCAAACACATTTGGTTTAAATTCCAAATTCTACCTATTACACCATGCATACTAGATGGTTCAGACTAAAATGCCATTTTTTTCTTTGGACCTCCTTTCTGATCCAACCCTTGCCCTGCAATTCCACGAAGTCTGACTCAGACCTAAAGGAAAAGTTCAGGGCTACTGTTATTTACAATGCCAGGAAACTCCCCTAAGTAGGGCAGCCTAAGTCTTCCACTGAGCCCATGCCTCTACTGTCAGATCCCTCCAATCCGTTTTCTATATTGGTTGCCAAAATGATAGTCCCAATATGAAGATCTAACCATAAAACCTTGGCTTAAATTCCTTCAAATGTTTCCCTGGTGCCTACATACACTCCTTTACTTGGCATACAAAGAACTTCAAGATCTGGCCACTGTCTAAATGTCACGTCTCATCTGTCATTTCCTGCATTGCTCTTTGCAAGCCAGCAATATTTAACTACTTAGAGTTCTCTGAATACTCCAATCTCTCTGCTGGCATCCCGCCTTGCACATGATTTGCCTGGAACAGCCTCCCCTGCTTGAGTGCCTGGCAAACTCATTCATTCTTCAAGCTTCCGTTCAAAGGCTACCTTTTCTGAGAAGGCTTCTTTGACTCTCCCCAGCAACCTGCTGTGCCACTTCTCTGTTGATCTTACTTGTGTTTGTACACGTGTCCTTTACAGGAATCATTCTGTTATTTGATTGCTTACCTCTCTCAGTCTTTATTTAAGTTACCTGAGGACAGAGGCCAAATCTTTCCATTGTTTATTCCTAGAATCTTGAACCCTGGTATAGAGTGAGGCTCAATACATGTTGTTGAATGAATGTGTGAGTACATGAATGAATGTGACATAGACATTCTCAAGTGAAGAAGAGAACAGTTTGATAGGTAGAAACAACTTAGTCTTTAAAGACTGATTTAAGGATATGAGCAATGATTCTAGTAGTCTTGTTGGATGAGTCTCCTGTGCTCTGCTCAGCAATATATCCAACCAGATAGAGCTTTTTATGAATGACTGACAAACTCATCCCAACTACTTAAAAGCTAATTCTTTGTAATAGAGGTTTGAGAAATATTATTTACTCTTTTAGTCAGTCCAGAGTCACTTGAAAAGTCATCAATTACTAACCACCAAAATCAACTTGTGAATTGATTGCTCCACTCTATAACCTAGGTCATGAATGAGAGGCAGTGTAGCACAGGTAAGAGTAGACTTAGTGGCTATCTTAATTCATTTTGGTTACTATCAAAGAATACCTGAGGCTGGGCATTAAAAAGAAAAAGGGTTTATTTGACTCACAGTTCTGCAGGTGGTACAAGAAGCATGGCACCAATAACTGTTTCTGATGAGGATCTCAGGAAGCCTTCCACTCCTGGTGGAAGGAGAAGTGGATCTGGCATGTACCGACATTGCATAGTGAGAGAGGAAGCAAGAGAGACAGCGGAGGTGACAGGATCACTTTAACAACCAGTTCTTGTAGGAACTAATAGGGTGAGAACTCACTCACCCTCACCACAGGGAGAGAATTAATATATTCATGAAGGATCCAGCCCCATGACCCAAAAACCTCCTATTAAGCCTTACCTCTATCATTGGAGATTAAATTTCAATATGAGACTTGGAAGGGACAAACATCCAAATTATAACAGGGACTAGATTACTTTAGACTGAATCTTGACTCTGTCAATACTCAAAATCTCAGTCTTCACATATGTAAAGTGGAAATACTAATAGTACCAGCCTCAGCCAATTGTTGAGAAAATTAAATAAGTTGTGTATATGTACTAAGTGCTTAAGATAGTGTTAGTCACCTAATAAGCTATAAATAAATGTAGGTATTATTATGATCATTTTTTTTTTTTGGCAGTGGGAAACTGTATCCTATGTCTCCTGATCTTCAAACAAAATGGATAAAAGTACCTCTGCTTTGCATTGTCTTGGAACCTATAAATATACTCAACCTTCTCACACGCTACAAGTAACAAATAACAATGAATTATCAATGCCCCAAGCTACATGCAACAATTCCTCAGGATTTTTTCTTTTTCTCAACAAGCTGTCTCTCTGTTCTGAGCTTTTCCTGGCCTCCAAGTCTTAGTTTTTCCACCAGTGCTGAATCTGACCACTGACCCCTGATCTCTTAGGAATGATGTTTGTGTTGTGTCTTCTTAAAAATCTATTTGAAATTTTGCTCACATACTTGGCTTCTGGCTTTCCAGTGCTGTGTTAGCTCAGGTAAAATTATCAGCAGTGGTTCCTCAGAACTCAGCTGGAATGGTCTCACCACTACCACCAGTCCCCTGCCCCCACTCCCTCCAAAATGGAAAGTTGTTGGGACAGGGAGAATTCTTCTGTAGGTATTAAGGAAAAATAGCTTTTCCTTCATATTCCCTCAGGATTAGATTTTCTAGACTTTTCCTCACTATGAGAGTAGTAAAAAGATCAAGAACATGGGCCTGAGAGAAAGTTCCAAGGCTGCAAAAAGTCCTAAATTGATACCAGTCCTGCTGGAGCCTAAACCTTCAGCCAGACAGTCCAAACAAATCCCTGTGGCTTAGTCCAGCCCACTAGAGCCAGTAGTTATAACAAGAGTATACATTGCATCAACAAATGCCCCCACTCAGAACCTGCCATTTGGGTAGTTCTAGTCAAGAAGTTGAGGTTTTGAATCTTAGACCACACAATTTTCAGACTCTGCTATTTGGAGGTTCACAGTTTCATTTATTTAGTCCATAACAGTTTCCTTGGTAACCATCACATTTTCTGAGATTGTAGAATCTCATGATAAGGAATTACCTTAAAGGTGTACTATTAAACATAGATCCAAGTATTCTGTTGGCTGCTGCTGCTACAACCTAACATCATAAGTGTGGACTGCTTTATTTAACCTTATTTCCTCAAGATTTCCAAATACACTCTCCTTGGTCTAATGTGCCAATGGATAGGTGTTCAGTTAGCTTTGTGGGGCATCTATAAAATATATACAAAAAAAGAAGATCCAGTGTAAATTACACATCTGTAAATCCAATTAAACCCCGGAGCATGTATTCCAATTTCACTTTTAATATTTTCTACTCTAGGATTCTGTATCTGAGTCCCTAAAGTCATTCCCCTGATTAAAATATTTTCTTTTGTCAGTCCCTTGAAAAAAATGACTTAAGCTTATTTCATTCTGAGTTTATTCATAACCTTCTAATATTTTGCCAGGGGACCAGCTTTCTTGTCATTTGATGAGAGTTTTGTCCACATTCTATTCCATTCCATCCTATTACCTACTTAGGCTCAAGTAATTTTCATGCATTGATATCCCTCTTGGCTGAATCTAAAATCCAGTCATAAAATCTAGATGCCTGAAAAAATTGAGTAGAAGGGGGAGCTATAATCTAGCAATACTATACATTTTAATTGTTGCATACTATTACCTCTAATATAAATTGACCCAATACACACACACATTCATTCCAAAGTGACTCATATAAATATAAAAAGGACAGATGGCAATATAATTAGAATTTAAAAACCAATTGGCTGGATATTGTATTGTAGATTGTACCTCGTAATGAACAGGGGAAGTGTAGAAAGAAGTTTTAGCTAAATGCTAACTAAAAATGAAAAGGCTTCAGAAGATTTTAATCATCTAGTGTTCTCATTCAGTGCAACACCAAATTGGAGGTAAACAGTCAATAACCTTTGGGTTTCTTTAGGAAATGTTTTCTTCGATAAGATTTTTGGCTAAAGTATAGTTTGTAAAGTTTTTTCTTGAAGTGACTCTCGTTACTAGTCTTATAAAAGCAAATCTGTCAAAAACAAACTTTTGGATTCTGAAAAGTTATATGATTTTACATATTTAAAAATAATTGCTGACATAGATTCTCCACAAAAGGCTTCTTCCTGAACAGGTTTTGGACATGCAACCTGTTAGTACTTCAAAAAGAATTCTACCATTTTTACCACTAAACTAGGCTATACTATTAATAACAAAGGTACCAAAGTGGTCAAGTCATAAAAGGCACATTTGTAAACCCCTTATATTTTTACATAAAAACAAATAAAAAAGGCAATGGATACATTTTCTGTCAGCATAGTTGGAGCCAGAATCATTTTCTTTTTCCAAATTATGGTAGTGCCAAGACCGAAAGTCTTTGCCATAAAAGACCACCCATGGTGAAACTGAGGCAAAGTATTTGGGGCAATCTGGTTTGACGAGACTTTTGCTTAAGATTGCTTTGGCTGTTTGGGCTTTTTAAATTTTTCATATGAATTTGAGGATTGTTTTTTCTAGTTCTGTGAAGAATGACAGTGGTATTTTGATAGGCATTGCATTGATTCTGTGAATTACTTGGGCAATATAGTCTTTTTAAATATATTAAATCTCTGCTTTATGAGTTTGGGATATATTTTCATTTGTGTCATCTCCAATTTCTTTCATCAATGTTTTGTAAATTTTCTTGTAGAGAACTTTCACCTCTTTGGTTAAATTAATTGTTAGGTTTTTTGTAGCCATTGTAAGTAAGATTGCTGCCTTAATTTCTTTCTCAGCTATATCATTATTGCTGTGTAGAAATGCTATTGATTTTTAAACATTTATTTTGTAACCTGCAAATTGACTAAATTCATTAATTTAATCTAAGTGTCTTTTGGTGAAACATTTTCTAGATATAAGATCATGTTATCAGCAAAGAAGGACAATTTGAATTCCTCTTTATAATTTTGATGTCTTTAACTTCTTTTTCCTGCCTGACGTCTCTGACCAAGACATTTAGTACTGTGTTAAACAGGAGTGGTGAAAGTAGATATCTTATGCTAGTTCTTAAAGAAAAGACTTGTAACTTTTCTCAGTTCAGTATGATAGTGGCTGTAGATTTGGTGTATTTGGCCCTTATTATTTTGAGATATGTTCCTTCTATTTCTAGTTAGTTGAGAGTTTTTATTATGAAGGGATGTTGAATTTTATCAAATGGATTCTCTGTATCTATTGAGATAATTATATCATTCTTTTGATGTGTTGAATCACATTTATTAATTTGTGTATCTTGAGTCATGCTTTTCATCACTTTAATAAATTCCATTTGATCGTAGTGTATTATCTTATAAATGTGCTGTGGGATTCAGTTTGCTAGTATTTTGTTGGCTATTTTTCTGTCTATGTTTATCTGGAATATTGGCCTAGCGTTTTCTTTCTTTGTTATGTCCTTGCCTGATTTTGGTGTTAGGATTATGCTGGCCTCACAGTATGAGTTAGGATAAAATTATTTCTTCTTCAATTTTTTGTAATAGTGTGAGAAAGATTTAAATTACTTCTCTTTACATTTGTTGAAATTTTGCTGTGAATCTATCCAGTCCTAGGCTTTTCTTTATTGGAACATTTTATTACTGATTAAATTTCACTACTCATTACTGGTCCTTTAAGTTTTCCCAATTCAATTTTGGTAGGTTGTATATTTTCAGAAATGTATCCATTTCCTCTAAGTTTTCCAGTTTGTCAGAATATTGTTTCACAATAGTCTCTGGTGACCTCTCTTATCAGTTGTCATATTTCCTTTTTTATTTCTGATTTTGTTGTTTTGTGTCTTCTGTCTTCTTTTCTTGACTAGTCTAGCTAGTGCTTCATCAATCTTGTTTATCTTTTCAAAGAACCATTTTTTGTTTCACTAATTCTTTATATTGTTTTTATTTGTAGACTCTGTTTCATTTAGCTCTGCTCTGATCTATACTATTTTTCATGCTAATTTAGGATTTGTTCTTGCTGTTCTAGTTCCTTGTGGTTCGTTGTTAGATTGCTCATTTGTAATTTTTCTTTTCTTTCTTTTTTTGATGTAGGTACTTACTGATATAAAGCTCCCTATTAGCACTGATTTTGTCATATCACACAATTTTCAATATGTCGTGTTTCCATTTGCATTTGTTTCAGGGAATTTTGGGGGTACATACATATTTAGAATTATTTATTCTCCTGCTGGACTGATCCTTTTATTTTATTGTCATATAATGAGCTTTGTCTTTTTTATAGTCTTTGATTTACAGTATATTTTATCTGATATACGTATAACTACTATTACTTGCTTTTGGTTTCCCTTTGCATGAAATGTCTTTTTCCATCCCTTTTTGTCTAAATGTGTATTAACTGAAAAGGTGAGTTTCTTGTAAGCAGCATACGGTTAGTTGTTGTTGTTTTAAAAATCCATTAAGCTATTCTGTATCTTTTAAGATAATTTAATCTGTTTACATTCAAGGTTATTAATTATATGTGAGGCTTTATTCCTGTTATAGTATTGTTTTCTGGTTTTATATATTATTTGTTCCTTTCTTATTATTTTATAGTTTTCTGTAGTTATGTGAATTTCTATAGTGGTACCATTTGAATATTTTCCCCCAGTCCCAACACTGCTGGGTCCCAGGACAACATTCAGTTCTCCAGAGGCTAGTTTTGAAAATGGTATCTTGCTGTAGCCTCTTTCATCTCATAAAGTGTGTGGGAACCAGCACAAGTTTTCTCCCTGGAGTAGTTTTGTCTCATGAATTCCTGGTAGTTTTCAGAGTTAGTTTCAGGAATTGAGAGCTTGGAGGGGTCCTCCAAGGCTGGGACTTTACGTTTCTGCAGTAGGGATATGGGCTACTTGAAGTCTATTCTTACCCCTTCCTTGAATTAGAGAGTTATTCTATTTAATTTTTTTAAAAATGTATTCAAGCCTGTGAAGTGTCCCTCTTTATGTTTTAGCTCCTCTCTGTGGTCTTTCTGTCATTGTTAACTCTTCAGAGTTCTCAGATAGTTGTTTTCTTGTACTTTGTCCAGAGTTTTTATTTGTAATCAATGAAAGCATTAGGTTTTAATAAGGCTTATTCAATCTTGCCCAGCACTGGAGTATAATAACATTATGAAATTATGGAAAATATTTGTCAAAACATTTTCTCTATTTCCTATGATCTTTTTCTTAAAATCAAAATCTACCCATGTTTTGATTTCATTTTCTTTATTTTTTTCTCCTCAAATTTCTACATATAGGTCATTTTTTCCTCTGGTCATTATCTTTGAATAATAGCGAAATACCAATTATGTGCTAAATAATATGCTAAAATTAGAGTCAGGGAAACTGTAGTTTTAATTGAACTTTGTTATCTCAAACATCCTTTTATCCAATTTGGTGTAGTGTCTCTCACCAAGGCACAGTTCTTCCTTAAGACACTGGTGTTGCCTAAATCAAATCCCTTGAGATTCATCTGCTTTGATTTGTGACTTGAAGCTTGTGACTCTCATTCCTAATTTCATTAATCCTCATCTTCACCTCTAATCGACACTTTTGTCTCAGAAGCTAGATTGGAAGAAATTTTTTTTTTTTTGTGGACATAGTCACTCCTAGATGGATCTCCCTGCTGTTTTTCAATGTTGTTCTTCTATAGTGCTTCCATATAGATGCTAATCCACATCTCCCTGGGCCAGTTCACATCTCTTTATAAATCTAATCAAGATGTTACAACTTTGAATTTTTTTCCCTCTCTCTCTCTCTCTCTTTTTTTAAGTGGTTTTATTTATTTATTTACTTGTGTGTTTATTTATTTATTTATTTTTATTATAAAGACATGG
Source organism: Carlito syrichta (assembly GCF_000164805.1). NCBI lineage: Eukaryota > Metazoa > Chordata > Mammalia > Primates > Tarsiidae > Carlito > Carlito syrichta. The sequence goes on along the minus strand of NW_007197388.1, from coordinate 36,285 downwards.
GGTACAATTTGGGATTAGGTATACAAACGTTGATTATGCAGGTACCCTTGTTGATGAGGTATACCCCTTCCTCCCCTAGCAGTTTCCCTTAACTGCCAATCCCACCTACAGCTTGGAATTTTTAAGATTTTTAAGATTATGATATTGGATCTGTGTTGTGGCTGGGGCATAAGCAGGTGTGTAAATTCTTGGTATTATTCATAATTTTTTATCAACATTTTAGTGTGATTGGCTAACATTTTTCATAATTTGCTATTTGGCAGATAGTTGGACTCTTATGTTATTGACTATAGTGTTTTCTTCTATCATTTTGTTGCGTCTTTGTATTTCTCAAAAGATTGGAATATAATAGAAAATGTGTTTTCTCACTCTTTGTTTTTACAATAAAAATTTCACTTCTTAACTTATCATTTTAACTTTTTTTGTCTTTCAGTAAGTCCAGTGTGCATTAACATCTTATTTACACATTTGCAAATAACCACAGAACCAATGAGTTTGCTATTCTAGACTCAGTTACTTTATTCTTTTTAGTTTTGGCAGAAGTATCATATATACAGCCATGAAAGTTGTACCGATTTTTAAATTTCTTAAATAAATATTTGAGGGAATTTTTAGCAAATTCATTACCAACTGCTGAGAATCTATTCAACAGCAACTCTAGAGACTCTAGAGATTATCCTATTTTTTGATGCTCTTTCTTATTTATACAAAATATATTTTAAAAGAAGTGAAGTGCCTGATTTTTTTCTAAGTTAAATGGACTGCTGAGTACACAGATTTGATTTTATAAAGTCCAATTTAAAAATGGAGAAATAACTGATTCATATCTATAATATATCAAGAACACCTACAAATCAATAAGAAAATGATAAACACCTCAACTATTCAATTGTTTTGTTCATCACAAAACAAAGTTTCTAAATTATCAACATGCACAAGAAAAAGCACTCACTATTAGTCACCAGGGAAATGCAGACTAAAACCACAATAAGACTCTGCTATGCACCCACATGGGTAAATGTTTGAAAACTGACAATAGCAAATATTGGTTAGTAGGAATATGAAATGGTACAACCATGTTTGAAAAATGTTTGGCATTATCTACTAAGTAAAAATTTGTGCTTCTTCTACAACTCTGATTTTACTCCTATTTATACATTAAGATAAATGATTATATGTAACACCAAAACATATACAAGATGATTCATAATATATGCATTACTAAGATCTCAAATCGTGAAACAAGTCAACTACCCCTTATCAGGAGAATAGGTAAATAATTAGTGGTATAATCATTAAGTGGAATATTTTGCAATATCAATAAACAGAAAGGATGACAACTCATGTAAAAACATGGATAATCACACAAATATAATAAATGAAAGAAGCCATCAGAAAGAAGTCAATCAGAAAATAATATACATTCTAAATAATAATATTTAGATAAATTTCAAGAACCGACAAAACTCATTGTCAATAGCAGAAGTAAGAAAAGGTATCTCTGAGAAAATACAGTATAATGTGGTATGAAGCAACTTATAAGGTGTTTCAAATAATCTTTTTATTTGAGTGATATTTACTTGCATGTATGCACATGTAAAAAATTATAAGGTAGTACATTTAGGATTAGTATACTTTATGTGCTTTACTTCATGTATATTATTACAAAATTAAGAAAATAAAATAGGAAAATCATGTCTAAACTAAAGTGGAGTTTTTCTTATTGCCTCTGGAACATTTTCCTAAAACTGTATGATAAATACTTGGAAACACTGAACTGGACATTTAGAGATCACTCAGACAGTCTTGTTTCAATTGGTCTCATCGAATAATCAAAGACTAGAAGCAATTATGTTCTCAGATACCTTTGAATATATTGGAGGACAAGAAAATACAATAGAAACAAAGTCCAAGAGCATAATGAGAGAATAATCCACTAAAATTATTTCCACACCAAAATTTCTCGTATTCAGAGATGTACTGCCTTATGCACCCACAACAGCAAACATTTAATAGAACTAACAATTCTTGGGCAACCTCCTTGGTCACCTCCCACTGTGGGAGCTTTTCTGTCCTCTCAATAAATTCTGCTTTCTAAAAAAAGCAAAAAAGAAATAACAATTCTTACCATTTGTGGAGCACTTTCCCTGTGTCGGTTACTGTATTAAGTTATTTACATATTTATTCTCATTTGCTTTTTATAATTACCTTGTGAGCTAAGTATTTTCACTCCCATTTTATAGAATAAAGAATCCATCATATAGAATAAAGAATCAAGACTCATAGCTATGTCAAAATCTGCCTATGGTGCAGAGCCAAAGGTGGGAAGCCTATGGTGGTAGAAACATCATGTTAACCCAGATGTTCTCAAAACCAATTACTTCCTTTTGAATACAACTTTCAAAATCTGCCTCTGACTTATTTTTATTTTTGCTCAGAATTTAGCAACAGAAGGATAGTAGAAATTCTCTGAACTTATTTTGTTAAAGAATAAAATACCACAACTGTGAGGAAGTAAGAAAATCATTTACTTAATGGGAATTTTGAAAACACTCTATATTTTTAGCTAAGGGTGATTGTCACTTTCTCAGGAAAACTTTCTTTGATGCCAAATCTCAGCCCAATTTATGTTAAACCTCTGTTTTACACTCTCATTGTATACTGAATTTCTTTTGTAGAATTTTCAGCTAGAATTGGTTAAAGTTAAAAATAAAACTGATTTGTTTAATTAGGTCTTTGTGATAGGAAATTTGTTTTCCTTGTCCTCACAGCATTTCCACAACTCAGCAAAATTCTGAATCACCATAAACCAGCACCTTGGTTTATAGGAGTTGAAATAATGACTCACTTAAAATGCCATCAGCTGAAAGAAAAAGTCTGAAGGAAATTAGCTAAACTTATATGGGAATGTGTCATTTTATAGAAAAATAAAACCAGGTTGAGCACCTCAATCTAGAAATCTAAAACTCAAAATACTCTAAAATTAGAAACTTTTTGAGTACTAACGTGATGCCACAAGTAAAACATTTTACATCTGACCACATGTTCTGGGTCGTAGTCAGATTCAGTCAAAATTTCATTTCATGCACAAAATTATTAAAATATTTAATAAAATTATCTTCAAGCTGTGTGTATAAGATGTATATGAAATACAAATCAATTTGTATTTAGAATTGGTTACCATTCCCAAGATATATCATTATGCATATGCAAATATTAAAAAATCTGAAATCTGAAACATTTCTGCTACTAAACATTTCGAATAAGGGATACTCGACGTATATAAGGCAGTTTCAAGCATGGTATATTGGGACTCTCATCTGCTCCTCTATGGTTATCTTGTTCTTTCTTTCCGTATGTATTGCAGTTTCAGGCTGATAGTAATACAACTACAGTTATTTCAGAGCTGATGATGTCCAGAGGCAGAAAGGTGCTATTTCTTCTATGTTTATTTCTTAGAAGAAATATTTTTTCCCAAGCCCTTAATGGCTTTCCCCTCAAGTCTCATTGACTTGAACTGCTCCCACATACAAATAAATCAGTGGTGGAAGTAATGGAATTACCATTGGCTTTGATAAATCAATGTTTGTTCCTGGTAGAAAATGCTACCAATTGTATAGAGTGAGAAGTAGTGGTATTGGTGGGTCAGAAAACCATATATTTGTTTGGCATGCATACTCTACATGACTGGTAATGGTAGGAATTTTTAGAATTTTAAATTAAGTGAAGTCAACATTGGAAAAGCCCTGAGGGAGAATTCTGTGGTTCTAGCGTACCTATAGAAATTTTAACAGAAGTCCTCAGGGGTTTACAAAACAGCATTTCATTTTATAAAGAGTGCACATAAACTAAAATTCAATGATTTCATTGAACTCCCTTTTAGAAAATCTTTGAAGACCACAACCTAGTGATTACTGTCAAGAATAATTAACAAAAAGCACTGGGAAAGGTCACTACCTATTGAGAATTCTCTTAAGTGTGGTTAGTAAGGAAGTGCCATACTGAAGGAACTTTAGGTAAATGGGCTAAAACCCATTTTGTGATCTGTTTCCTTCAGTAAACTAGATTCTTACTGTAGGATGAGGGAAAGGAGTGAACTTCACAACTGTTGTGTGCTGAGTGTAGAGTGAAGGTGTTGATGTGGTGTGTGGAGATGTGATAGGCTGAATTAATCCCTCCCTGCCTAAGGCTCATATATTGAAGTCCTAACTCCCAGTATCTCAGAATGTGACTGTATTTGGAAACAAGACCGTTAAAGGGTACTTAAGTTAAAATGAGCTCCATTGGGTTGGCCACAACCCAATATGACTGGTGTCCTTAAAGAAGAGGAAATTAGGCTACAGATATATGCAGAGAAAAGACCATGTGAAGACACAGGGAGATGATAACCATTTGTAAGCCAAAGAGAGAGACTTCAGAAAACAACTCTGGCAACACCTTGATTTTAGTCTTGTAGCCTCCAGAATTTTGATGAAATACATTTCTGTTTTTTAAACAACACAGATTGTGGTATTTTGTCATGGCAGTCCTAGCAAACTAACAGATCTACAGAATTCAATGGAAGTTTCAAAGGAAAAAAGTGCCAAATTTCTTGGATGACCTTACTCAAAACTTCTAGATTGTGGTAACCCATCATTGAGAAACAGCAGAGCCTAGAGTGATCAAATATGGACAGCTCCATGGACCATGGACAATTTATGTTTGGGCAAGTTAAGACTAATTAGATGGAAAGTGCTAGTTCTTCAGACTATGTTGCTTGCAGATGCCATGAATTATATGAATACATTCAGGAAGCACTGGGGAGAGAAGTTAAGTATCAGGCAGGGAGTTAGGAATCATAAAGAGTATTTTTAGCCCGGGAAACTTGGCAAGACCTTGTCTCTACAATAAATCAAAAATTAGCTTGGTGTGGTAGTGCATGACTGTAGTTCCAGCTACTTGGAAGGCTGAAGCAGAAGGATAGCTGCAGCCCAGCAGGTCAACACTGGGGTAGTCATGAGTGTGCCACTGCACTCCAGCCTGAGCAACAGAGTGAGACTCTAACTAAACAAAAAAAAGTATTTTTGCTATCATTGTAGCTCTCCAATCGTTCATTTGTTTATCAAAAAAATATTAACTATGTTAACTACTACATGCCAGACACTATGTGAGACGTAGGGAATAGAATGGCAAACAAAATAGACCATGCATGGTAGCTCACACCTGTAATGCCAACAATTTTGGGAGTCCAAAGTAAGAAGATGCTTGAGCCCAGGAGTTTGAGACCAGCCTGGGCAGCATAGCTAGACCTTGTGTGTACAAAAATATCAAAAAAGTATCTGTCTGTGGTGGTGTGCATCTATAGTCCCAGCAACTCAGGAGGCTGAGGAAGAAGGATCACCTGAGTCCAGGAGGTCAAAGCAGTAGTGAGCCATGATTGTGCCACTATACTCCAGACTGGGTGACAGAGTGAGACCCAAAACAAAACAAATAAGCAAACAAATGAATATGACTGTTTTCTTCAGGATATACAGTCTAGTACAAATACAAACTAGTAAACAGATGGTTGTAGCAATGTTATATGTGCTTCATGGGGCACTTATTCCAGTCACTATTATCTTTATAGGGAAGAAAATGTAGACAACTGACCATAGTGGCTCAGAGTTCTAAGTTTGGAGATGGAGTTTTGGTTTAGCAACTTGTGTAAGGGTTGAAATGATTACTATCTTGCCTATTTTCCTGCCAGTGCTTTCCTGGTGACGGGATGGGACTTAACGACAAAATTGAATAGCACCATGAACTAGAAGTAATACTCAGTTCCCAAAGTTCCACATATAATCAGAGCAAGGTGTATCATTATGCAGCAGAAGAAATTCTGGTCATTTAGAATCCAGCAGTTTGCAGAATGGATGTACAACCAACTGGTCAGACACTGCTACTCAGGCAATCTGACTGCAGGTACTAGGTAGAAGCAAGCAGTTAGCTTCAAAGTAATGCTGTATTAGGGATCTTATTTGTGTTTCTCAATTACCAGGGTTGAATACCAGGTTCAAAAGAAATAGGAACATTAAGTTGTTGGGAAATGATTTAAGACAATGTCTTAGGGATGATAGTCAGCAGGCTATAAGCTAGGGCAAAGGTTTGTGTATTTTTATGAATATCCTGATCTTTTGGGGAGATTGCCAACATGCTTGTGTCTGGATTTCATCCCCAGATAATCTCATTCAGTTGTTTTATGAATTTGTATCCTTAGAAAATTCAGCATGGGATTATGATGTGTGCCCAAGATTTAAAATTGCTGGGTTACGATAATGGAAGGCTAAAAGCAAACAGATCATCACAAGGTGTTCATGTGTACGAGTGTGGATGTGTGTCTATGTTTTGCGGGGAGATAGATGAGCAACAGGAAGATCTTTGCTGGATAGAATAGCTTTGGTACATGTTTCTCTCCTGAAGAGGGGAATACGTTTTGTTTGATCAAGGGGAAATAAAGAGGATTTCCAACTGTGCTAAATAGCTGTACGTAGAAAAGTTGGCTGCAGGGTTTCTTAGGGAAGTCAAAGGAAATACTAATTGTATCTCCATAGCAACGGGCTGCCTAATTCTGCCTCTGTCTCTTCACTTTCTTACACTAGTCCTCAACATTCAAGTTCTTATACCACCTCCTAAAACATAGAATTTATTTATAAAAAACTGTGTATTTATTCTTACATGTTTAAACCTCAGCCAACTTCAAAGTACTCCCCATTTGAAGCAATACACTAATCGGGACACTTTTTGCACTGCTCAAAACAGTACTTGAACTCGTTAATTTTGATGCCTTTTAGTGCTTCTGCTGTTTTTGTTGTTGTTGTTGTTGGTTCACCTCTTCCACTTCAGCAAAACATTTCCCTTTGAGGACTTTTTTCACCCAGGGAAACTAAAGAAAGTAGTTGGAAGGAGATAGAGTGAATAAGGAGGGTGGGGCATGGGGGTAATGCCATCTTGGGTCAAAAACTGCTGAACACTCAGCACAGTGTGAGCAGGTGCTCTTGTAAATCACCCATCATGAGATGTGCAAATGCATTAAAAGAATCTTTAAAAAAAAATTTTTCAGTGTAAGCAGAAAGCAGCCTCTCACAATAATGCTAGCTGGTACACTGATGCCGATGGGTTCCCAGAATGCTTACCGAGAAGGAGACTCCTATAATATAAGGGACTCATCAACCAAAAGGTAATTTTTGGGTGCCCCCTTTTATATGCATCATACTAGCATTCTAAAATCTGAAAAATATGAGTTCTGAGACATCTCTGCCCCAAGGACTTTCAGATGAGGAAGTGTAGACACATAATTTACATATTTTGTGATCTTTAATTTGCAAAAAATTAGACATGTAGTTGAATATTAATTTTTTCCACATTTTCTTGGTTTTCAGAGAGAAAAAAATGCAATCGGTCCTCCCACAGCCTCAAGTAGATGCTAGACAGCCTGTGTGGGGCGCACTCAGAAATTGTGATACTTATTTCGCCAAGGCTAGCCCATTGTCCACCTTCAGGCTATAGAAGACATGGCCAAAAATTCATCTGGGGGCTAAACATATTGGAAGAATCTCCAAAAAGTAATTCTGTGAAGCCAAATTCAGTCTCTCACAATGCTAGCTGATGCTGATGTACTCATCATGTACATGTATGATATATTTATTATATTCATCATTTACACTGATGCCAATGGGTTTCTAGAATACTTATCTAGCAGGGAAAGCCTATACTACAAAAAACCTACCTTCCAAAAGATAGTTCTGGTTTTTGTTTGGGGAATGTCCCCTTGTATATTGCCTATATAAACAAGCATAAGCTTCATCATGAAATAATAACTATGCTTTCCTTTCTTTCTTTTTTTTTTTTAAATTGGAGTCTCACTCTGTTGCCCAGGCTAGAGTACAGTGGCATGCTCACAGCCACCACAGCCTCAACCTGCTGGGCTCAGGCGATCCTTTTGCCTCAGCTTTCTAAGTGGCTGGAACTACAGGCATGTGCCACCATGCCCAGCTAATTTGTTGTTGTTGCTGTTGTTGTTGTTGTTGTTGAGATGAGGTCTCGCCAAGTTGCCCAGGCTGGTCTTGAATCCATGGGCTCAGGCATTCCTCTTACCTCAGCCTCCTAAAGTGCTGGTATTATAGGCATGAGCCACAGTGTCTGGTCAATCCTTTCTTTTATCTACTATTAAAATCCATGTAGCATATCTCCTAGGTTTAAAATCAAAAACTGTCCTCCAAACAAGAGCTAACTGATCTGGCATATTAAGTCTACCTCTGATGGCATGGTCTTAAAAAAGTCTTTTTGACCCTGAAGGTCAATGATTTTGTAGGGTGTAATAGGAAGTAAATTTGTTCTACCTGCCTCTCCCAAAGATATATTTACTTCTTAACCCCTGAATCCTAGAACCTGTGATTATTACCTTGTAGGCAAAGGTATTAACATATACTTTATACTGTAGTATAAAATATTACCTTATATGACTAAAGATATGAGGCTAGAAGTTAAGGATATTGTAAGGATGAAATTATTTTGGATTATATCCAGGTGTGCCCTAAATGCCATAATAAGAATGTCATAAGTGAGAAGAAAAGGGAAATCAGACAGACACATAAAAGCAAGAGGAGGTACTGTAACCACAGAGGCAGAGATTGGAGTGATGTGGCTACAAGTCAAAGAATGTCCACAGTCACCAGAAGCTGGAAGAGACAAATAATGGATTCTCATTTAGAGCCTTACAGAGAATGTGGTACCTGATACCTTGATTTTGAACTTCTAGTCTCCAGAACTGTGAGTGATTTAATTACTGTAGTTTAAGCCACCCAGTTTGTGATAATTTGTTAGAGAAGCCTCAGGAATACAAATTTTGGTACCAGGAAATCAGTGCTGCTGTAACAATACTGAAACATTTGAAAGTGGCTTTGGAATTGAAAAAAGAGTAAAGTCTGGAAGAATTATGAGGTGCATGATAGAAAAATTCTAAATTGCCTTGAACAGATTGTTAAAAGAAATATGGATGTAAAAGACACTGCCAGTGAAGGCTCAGAAAAAATGAGGAACACAGTAGAGAAAGCTGCTATTGTCTAAGATGCTACACGTATAATTCATGAACTTCCAAGGGATGTTCATTTAGTATGTAGTACACCAGACATTTAAATTTTAATTCAAAATATGACTCCCAAGTATGATTCCTCTCTTTAATGTCATACTTGATAGAATAATTGAGGAAATGTTATAAATTTTGAAATAAAAACAACTGAAATATGTAGTTTCTTTCCATATTTTTGATATTGCTTTTAAAATTTACCTAGCTTTTACTTCACTTTTCCTTTTCCTTTGACGTGCTCATTCAGCATTTTGTTACCATTCTGCAATAACGTTTTCTTTACTTTTCCACTATCTCTGAATGTAAACACTTGAGAATTTCTTGTTCAACAACTTGAGATCTTCAGAATAAAAAACCATAAATCTAAAAAAAAAAAAAATTTCTTTCTGTTCCTAGGCAATGATACCAAAGAGGATCTGCAGAAACACCTTTATTAAGTTAAAATTTAATATCATACTCCTGAATTTTGCAGAGAACAAAAGCAAGGGACAGATGTAGACAAAATGCTCCCATGATTTCTAGCTATTTCACCTTGGAAAGGCATTTTTCCTTTAGGAGTATTCATTCCTCGTATTAATAAAGGAGGTGATGAATTCATCTCATGGAGTGACTGTAAGAACATGTGTTAGAACATAGGTGACATACAGTAGGCACTAAAAATTATCATTCCCCTATCATCAACTGGAGGAACACATAACTAGTCCTCTTTTGCTTTGACTTCTAGGAGGCTCAGAAACAAACTTAAGGTTTGTTGTAGCAACTCATTAGGCTGAGTGATTAGCATATGGTGGTTTATTTTTTATTCATACTTTAAATTTATATTAACTTTAACAGACTTTTTAAAATCATAAATTGATTTCTGGGAACAGGTTAGGTAGGTGTAATTAATAAATAGTAAATTATGGTATTTAGGTAACTATTTTATATTACTTACCAAATATTTGTTTTGGTGGAAAATGAGGAAGGGGGTTCAAAAGATTTACCAAGGAGAAGTGCCTGGTTCCTTTAAACAATCAGTTTGTACTGCATTCAGGGGAATGGTTTACAACTTGGGGAAGGACATCGTTTAAAATGAACCTGCTTAGTCGTGGGGCAAGGTGGCAATGACACTGATCAGAGTGTATGAGTCCATGCTTGCTGAGTGTGCACAAGGACAAATCTGCATGCATGTGTGTATGCAAGTGGTAAGTGAATGTCAGACGAAGGGGAAATGCAGGATCAAGCACCCAGGGTTCCGCTGCAGAAGTGGCTGCAATTGACCACTGCTCTGAATCGGGTGCCCTCTGCAGTGCAGGAACATCTGCCATTCTTGGGCCATCTCTCAGGGAAATGCAGCAGAGATCAGTTACCTCTTGATATCTGGCAACTGGCTCACACTGGATAAAAGAAATGTGGTACATATACACAATGGAATATTACTCACCCATAAAGAAGGACAAACATAAGGACTTCACAACTTGGATGGACTTAGAGTCTATCATATTCAGTGATCTATCACAAATCAAAGAGCTGAGTATCATGTGTTCTCACTCATAAGTGGACTATGAACATTTATCATAATACTATAAGAAAGAGTTTGGCAGTAGTGGGACACTGCAGGGAGTAGGGGGTACATAACATCAACAAAGGTACCTGATCTCAAACCAGGTGAAGTAGGGACCAAAGGGAGGTTTAAACTTTATCTGTACATCACTACTTATATACCTCATCCTGAATTGTACTCCACATCTTTGAAATATTTTTTTTTAAATGAACCTGCTTAGAAACACAGCAAGGCCAAATCCTCCCTAAACATGGGAGAAAATGTTTTGCCGTGGAACTAAAGTGCTCCTACAAGGCATGCAAAACTCTGAATAAGTAATAGAAATATGTAAGAGACATAAGCAAAGTCTGCATGCTAAATATCAGCGAGCTGAGTAGAAACTGACATTAACATTTCAAAATTTATGGGATAGCCAGATGGGAGAACAATGCACTAAATATTCAAAATAGGATTTATACTAGTATATAAAAATATGTTTGCAACACCTCCCAACTAATACTTAATTAAACTGACCATATGTTGTAATTCATGTGCGTAAACCAAAATTAACTTGATGAAACTCTGTTTTGATTTAGGTAAACCTGTAGCAACATGCTCAGAAATCAACACTGACCACGACATTGATTGCAATAGGTGACACCGTAACTTTTGACTGCAATTTTCTAAGAATTACAATTTTTAGATATCAATACTTAACAGGCAAATGGTAAGCACAATTATCACAATTATTTTTACAGTTCATACTTCATTAAAGAGGAGGCTTTAATGCATCAAAGTGACTTTTTTTTTACTCAAACCCACCCCTCAGAATAATATTTAAAAATGTCATCTCATAAAGTCAGATGAGAGATCCCTGCTGGGCAGAAACACTAGAAACAAACAAAATGTCACAGGTAATAATGACAGGTGATATAGGTGCAATGCTTACTTCTACTTCCATTCCACCACATTCTGTTTAAAACCAACACTTCCCCAGCCTCCAAACCTCACTGAGAGTAGTGGAAAGGGAACCACAGTACTCTGCAGACCTCTGGCAGGACTCTGACTGCTCCCATCCATTCTCCTCTAAAGACTCACAAATTCCCACTATCTACTTTGAGACAATCTGGACAATTCTTTTTATGCTTTCCATCCTGTAATGTCAGCCACCTAAGGAAACCTAGGTTTCCCAAGTCATTCCTCATCGTCCAGAATCAAATCTACAAATGCCTCTGTATGTACCGCTTTGGGATCTTATATTCTCCAATTTCCCAACCCTTATAATGCCTTCTAGAACTTCTGGTTTATTCTTCAATAAAACTCTCATATTCTTGAGTTCTTCTGAAGGTTTCATTACGCTTTTGATGTAATGGAAACCTGGCATTCATAGAAGACTCTGTATTCAATCCTTCTAGAGCGACAGCTGCTTCCGCTCTCATCCCCATCTACTACGAGCCCTGCAAGTGGGCTGGTTGCTGTCCTTCCTCCTCATGCTGCTTCCAGACCATTCCCCTTCCTTAAAACCCCAATTTGCTATCTAATGATACCAAACTACACTACCCACAACCTCACAGTTTATTCCCTTCATTTCTGGATGATGCTAGCTGCTGGTTCACTTTCAAACTCTTCAATTACTACATACATTTTGCTGCTTTCAATATTCGCATTCCAATAATCTGAACTCTCAGCTTATTTACCCTGGTCTACAATGTCCTGAAGGTTATACCCAATCCTCCATAGTATTTCAGCCACTTACCCCATGTTCATACCTGTCCTAGTTCTTGGTTTTTGTAGCCAAGAACTAACTAGAACCCTTACATCAACTCAATTTCAAGCACTTCAATTTCTTATTAATTTCATTCCAGCTTACTGTGATACCCAGATTCCAGTAATATTTCACCCAATCCACGGATTCTAATTCCATGTCATAGAACCTCACCTCTTCTGCTTTTATGTCTTTTTCTTTGGGCTTCTAGACTTTTTGTGTGTTCTGACTTGAATTGCTTCTCAGTCTTCTTTCCTCATTCCTCTTCATTTTTTTTTTTTTTTTT
>NW_007197388.1:19360-23559 GCF_000164805.1 Carlito syrichta | reverse complement strand
CCATCCACTCACCTCAGCCTCCCAAAGGCGCGGGATTACAGGCTGAGCCACCGAGCCCGGCCCTCTTCATTTTTCCATTCTCTCATTGCTGGAGTCTCAGAACTCAATCCTTGGATCTCTTTTCTTTTGTATCCTTATATTCTTGATTTCCTTCAGACTTTAGTGGCATTTAATACCATATAAGTATTGAAAGCCCCTGTGTTTTTCCTACAACCAGGCAGTTCATCTGGACCCCAGACTCACGTATCTAACGTCTGCTCAGCATGTATACTTGGATGGCAAATAGCCAAGTGGAACTCGTTCCCACAACTGAACTCTTGATCTCCATGTACCGTCTGTTCTCTCCATCCTCTTCCCCATCACAGTTAATGACAACTGTCATCTTTTCAGTTGTTTAGGTTCTCAACTATGGAGGCATTCTTCATTCTTTTCTTTCTTTTGCCGTCTAAACTAAATCTGAATGTCTCTACCTTCAAAATTTAGAATCTGATTATTTCTTATCACTCCCAGCACTATCATGCTGGTCTCAGGTGCTCATATTTTGCCTTGATGATTACAGCTGAATCCTAACTGCTTTTCTTCTTATACTATATTCTTCACACCAGCACAAGGTTGATTTTTTAAAAATATAAGTTGTATGTACTCATTTTGTTTCTCAAATGCTCCCTCACATTTTCTTCCTGTCCCTGGAGCTCTTTATTTCTCTTTCTCTGTTTTATTTTTCACCATATCACTTAACACTATACACATGTATATTCAATATATTTTACTTATTTTTTTATGCATTGTTTACCTCCCTCCAGTAGAGTAAAGCTTCATAAATTCAGGGATTTTCTCTGTTTTGTTCACAGTACTATATACATAGTAGGAGATGCTCAGTCAATCTTCTTTGAGCACATGAATGAATCATATAGTGACAGCTGTCTATCTGTGTTAGTCTGCTTGGACTGTCATAACAAAATTCCACAGATTGGATGGATTAAACAACAGGTACGTGTTTTCTCACAGTTCTGGTGGCTAAATGTCCTATTTCAAGTTTTCAGGTCTGATTTCTGGTCAAGCTTTCCTTCCTATCTTATAGACAACCACCTTCTCACTATGTCCTCACATGATCTTTCCTCTGTGCTTTTATGGAAAAAAGGAGCAAGAATCTGATATCTCCTCTCTTCTTATGAAGACGCCAATCCTGCCGGGCCAGGTCCTCACCTTTATAACTTTATTTAACCTTAATTGTCTCCTTAAATGCTCTCCAAATATAGTCACATTAGGGATTGGGGCTTCAACATATTAATTTGCTGAGGAGAGTGTGGGGGTGGGACACAATTCAGTCCATAGCACTCTCCAAGAGGAGAGTCTAATCCTTGGAGAAACTAGAAGCCCTAAAAGAAGTTGTCCTGCAGTATCAACCCTGTTAGTCCACATGCAAATAATATTATACCAAGCTTCTATTACTTGCAGATTCCGTCTACCTACAGAGTCAACTTTCATCCTATTCGGTAGATAATAAATTTGTTTAGCTGTATTCTGGGAAGAAATGTTTGCAGGTTTAAACTGAATGCCACTAAACTCTAAGTCTGTGTCTTGTTCCCAGCCTTACCCAGTGGGAGGCATAATATCAGTCTTCATCAAAGTGAATGATCTTATATAGCAAAATTAGGTCCTTTACTCTTGATTTCTAATACTTTACAGACTGGTGCAGGCAGTGCTCTGGGGGTTTTCACATGTGCTGGGGGTTTTCACATGTGCTACGGGTTCTAAGGAAACATGGAATAAGCACATATCTCAGACAAGCACAAATTTTACTTGATTATAAGTCATTTAACTGTAATGTTAAAATAAACTTTGTTCTATTGAAAAAAAAAGCAAAATTCTCATAAATGTCAAGGCTAAGGTAGTTTTTTCAGACAGTTTCTTCCTTTCACTTCTCCAAGGATTTAGACAACAGCTCTGTGTTGTCTCTCTTACACTGGGTTCTAGGAGATACCACACAGAAGATACAGAAGGTATTTATATTTATTCATCAATCCATACAGAGAAACGTGTGCTCTAAGTTCAAGGATGATTACTATGATCAGGTCATGCAGAGATTGCTTTCATAGTTTTTTCTTAAAAGCAACACTAAGAGAATTGCATAATGTACAGGAACTATATAAATGCAGTTTTTACAGAGACAATAAAGTGCAGAATTCAAAGACTTCTAATTTAAAAGAAGGGATTAGGTAAGGTACTGCTTAATGTTTTATAAAACTAGTCGCAGGTGGTAGGACCTCCTAAGGTTTCCTGGGTTAGCTCTCCTGATCCTGCACTGACATTTTTTAAAAATATGCTTTTGTCTAGATGAAGAAGTAATACATCAATTACATGCTCTGAATTCTGTTCCAATGGTTAAGTACCCTGCTAATGCTAATAGACATATTCCCACATTGATCCCCTGGTACTCTCTGAACATTTCTCCTTTGTTACACCACTTCAATAGATTTTGGCAAAATTCTAACTAAAAGTAATTCCTCTGACATAACCTGTGTAAAACACAGTTGTATCCTACTTGTTTGTCTCTCCTTCTTTGACCAGATAGCTTGAATCACTTTACAAATTCACTAAAGAGTTCTTTTTTTGTTTTTGAAAGCACTCAGAGTGAATGTGATATACAGGTCTCTGTCATTCAGACTTCATTGTTTGCTGCAGTGATCTTACACAGGGTTCTACTAGAGCAGAAGAACCTTGTCCATTTTCACAGCAGCAAAACGATTATGATTCTTAAACATTGGCCCTCAAGCCTCTTGAGTACACATTTTGGTTGTATTAGTTATATTTCTGTGTATTTTGTCCTGCTCTAGAAAGTGACTTTAGACAGCCCTGTTTCCTCTCAACTAGCCTTGATTTCTATGCCTTTTACATTTTAGATTTGTCTCCAAAATGGATTCCCACCTTTGCATCTGCTTCAAAATCTTTTTAGTTTTCCCTCTGTCTGTTTCTGATCATGTTTACTTTGAATTTGACTTTCAATCTTTCTTGTTATCCATGAAAAGCAAGGAAATGTTAGCACTGATGTTTACTGAACTCCTGCCATGAGAGATCTTGATATACTTTGTCTAAAAATATATCTATAAACAAATAAAATTGCTTAAATCCAGTACATGTGCATCTATCCAGACTGTTTCATTATATACACAAGAGCAATGAATGGGGACTATGTCTGTGCCATTCACAATTTACCAGGAACAAAATTTGAGGTGATCTATGACTTAAAGCTGAGTGGTTTGATGAAATGCAGAGTTCAATTGAGAAACATGACTTTGTCAATCATGCCAAGCATTGCCTTACACAACTAAAAAAAAGAAAGAGATAGAAATTCTCATCTATGATAAAAATAATATATAATATAAGGAATACTTTTAAAAAATAATAATAGTCGATACAGAAAGCAGATGTCAAATATTTAAGAAGATCTCTCTCCAACAATAATCCAATAAGGTATTAATTTACATAAGCAGATTGTGGACAAAATTTGTAAACCACCAGGAATAAAACAAAGTGATTTTTTTAATGCATTTAAGGCAGTTACACAAATCAGTCTAAAACCACAATTGTTCTTCAGAAATTTCCAGCAGCAAACTATGTAAAAGATCTTAAATGGACTTGAGACCAGTTCAAAAGATCAGGGATGTATTAGCATATATAAAGGGAATTCAGTAATCATTTTAAGAGACATAACTGGCAGCCAGAGCTATTAATTAGTCATGTGTTCATGGCATCAAAGATGTATCTCTAGATTTTGTTTCGTAAAAATCATTCTTGAAAGGACCCTAGGAAATTGAGACTATGCCAGGGTACATAGGCAGTGTATTGGCATAAAATATTTCATCATTTTGATTTTTAAAACTCAATTAAACTCTCTTAAAAATTAACAATCTTGGCCAGGCTTGGTGGCTCAGGCTGTAATCCCAGCACTTTGGGAGGCCGAGTGGATTGCCTGAGCCCACGGGTTCAAGACCCACCTGGGCAAGTTGGCGAGACCTCATCTCTACAATAAATAAAAAATTAGCCAGGTGGGTAGCCCACGCCTGTAGGTCTGACTACTTGGAAGGCTGAGATGCAAGGATTGCCAGAGCCCAGCAGGTTGTGGCTGCGGTGGCCAGGAGCGTGCCACTGCACTCTAGTCTGGGTGACAGAGTGAGCCTCCAACTCAAAAAAAAAAA
>NW_007197388.1:1989-19159 GCF_000164805.1 Carlito syrichta | reverse complement strand
CAAAAAAAAAAAAAAAAAGAGTTTGAAGCAACAGTCCAAAGGTAAAACGCAAAACAGACAGATGTTAAACGTCCCCAATAATCAGGGAAATGCAAATTAAATCAACATTGAAATATCATTTCACATTCACATTTCAAATTTTGTTGAATAAAAAAATGCTGGAAAAGTTACAGAAAAACAGCTTTCTTACAATACTGGTAGGCTTATAAATCAATATACCTCATTATAAAGAACTTGACAAAAACGAGTGATATGAAAAAGATAGATATCCTATGACCCAGCAGCAACTGCACTCCTAGGTTTGAGGTGCACAAAAAACAAAAAGGTTCAATGTAGATATATTTGTGTTAATAAAAATTGGAAAAAATGTTATATACTTATAAGAAAATTTCATGCATTATTCAAAATTGAACTAGAGCCCCAAGTATTAACATGGTTGAATCTCAAAAGTTGGGTAAAAAACGCAAGGCAAGAACAATGTATAAGTATAATGCCACTTATATAAATTTTAAAGTATAAAATGCTTGATTCCTAAATCTACCTATCTAATGTAAAATTATGCACAAAAGTAACAAACACTGAATTTAACTTAGGGGTTTCCTTGGGGTGGAGGAGGAAGAAAATGTGATACAGGAGAGATCATGGAGGGCTTTTTTTTTTTTTGGAGTTGGAGTTGGAGTTGGAGTCTCACTCCATCACCTAGGCTGGAGCGCAGTGGCACACTCACGGCCCCCCCAGCATCGACCTATTGGGCTCAGTCGATCCTTCCTCCTCAGCCTTTCAAATAGCTGGATGGCATGCACTACCACACTCAGCTAATGTTTTTTGATATATTGTGGAAACAAGGTCTCACCAAGTTGTCCAGGCTGGTCTCAAATCCCTGGGCTCAGGCAATCCTCTCGTCTCAGCCTCTCAAATTGCTGGGATTACAGACTTGAGCCACCGTGCCTAGCCTACTACTTTTTAAGTGTATTATCTTTTGACCTGTGTGGCTGCATGCAGTGGAGTGTATCATATTATTCTCTATATTTTTGTATATGTGTATATATACATCAATTAAATAATTCATGCGATTCATTAAAATCCAGTGTTTGATTAAACTGGTGTTAGGATTAATTTAATAAAACCCAGTCAAAATGTCACATCTGTTTTTATATTTCCATTAAGATGCCAATTCTGTCACCATATGTGACTTCATGTACTTTGTTTTATTGGTTTTTCTTTTCCTACAAATTAATGCCACAGTGGAATTTTTAAATTTAAATTTCAAAAAATAAAATACAAAGAGTAATTGAGAAAAGCTAAATACCACAGGTAATGAGCTTTCTTTGACAAATCTCTTCATGGTATTTGTGTTGACAAATAAACACAAACACACCTTGACCATCAACTCCTTCTCCCTGTAGAATGATAAGCTTTCTCTGGTTTGGGACTGAGTCAACGTCTCAGCTGTGGCTTTGTATCGTTCTCTTTCACCTTCATCATATTTCTTTTTTTGCTCAGTACTTATACAGATCACACATGACTGTTGCATTTACTGAGTCTGGTTATAAATGTTTAATTGCTTCCTATTCTAATTGATCAATCTGTGCCCCTCTTGCCCGTTACTCGTTTGTATTTCTATCTTTACGCAGTTGTACAGACACAAAGACAAAAGATACTTCACAGAAGAGAGTTGCAAATTCAGATGTTACAGAGATCAGATAAATAAATAAATAAATCATGCAGGCCAGAGGGGAGGAAAAAGTGCAGACTTTCTGATCCTTCTTTAGGTACAGATATGAATCAAGTCCAGGTTGTTTATGGAAAGTAAACAAACAAACAAAAAAGCAGGTTCTGTGTTGCCAGATCCTCCAAACTGCTCAAAAGATACAAGGAATTAAGATCTGTATGTGAAGGTGGCAACTAACTTAATATGTAATTTTAACCAGTCTGGGTCAAGCCAGAAAAGATCTGCAGCCATAATTAGACCCTGGACTGCCAGTTGAAGACTTTTACTCTACACACTATAGAAACTGCTGATGAAGAGGCAATGGCTCTCTTTGCCATTAAAAAGTGAGGTTGGAGAACAATCCCACAACCAAATTGCCCTATTTTTCTAAACAAAGGCAGGGTTACTCAAACAGCTCCTTAGTGAGTACACATGGAGAATGGTATCTACAGATGCCACTTGTAACATAGGCAGCTCCAGAAAGCCACCAGACCCTCGACACCAGGACTGTGTTTTCCACATTATCCTTGTCACTCACAGGAAGTGTCTAATAAGAGTTGGAATGCCCCTTGACAAGATGGTCATAGGTGAGTGCTGCCCTAGATGATCCTTCCACTTCTGTCATTAAATAGACCTCTATTTTTTAGAATCTTATATAGGTATTAAAATCAATTATTATAAAAACTATATTCAAATCAGAAAGAGTTAAGAGTATGTTAAAATATTTAAATAGAAGATCGTTAGACTGAAGTGGTTCTAACACTCTGGGTTCCTATGTAAGCAAACTGAAACCTACATAAGAATTTAAAAGAAAATGAAACTTTAACTCAGCCCGAAAGACTTTAGTATATTGTCTTGAACTTCCCAAAACAGTCTCACTTAGTAGGATCATTACCTTCATTTTGGAAAGGAAGATACAAGATCAGAGAAGTCAAATAACTTGCCCAAAGACAAATGACTAAAATATTGCAGAAATAAGATTCATCTCCAGGCCTATCTTATTTCAAAACTCATACACTGTACATTATATCAGTGTTCCTTAACTGAAATCTGCTATTGAAAATCTGCTCTAAATTAAGAAATCAAATCCTCTCTGTTCAGAGCAACATGTAAGATTGATTTCTGAACTCTGTTACCCAGGTATGTCAATATTTTGGAGAGCATAGCATGTGGGGTTGTTTTGCCTTAAGTGCTATGATTTGGTGAATAGCCAACAAAAATTGGATGCCTATCTCATCCACTGATTTAAGCAATAGTTCCCCAAATAAGTGTTCTTGAAATATCCCTGCCTTTTTGTTTTGCATTTTGAAGTTGTCTTAGCAGGACACAATGGTTCAGCCATTTGTGTCTGATTACAAACCAAGAAAGATCATGGTCAATTCAGAATTTCAGAAGAGTGTTTTGAAAGCCAAGCAAATAAAGGGAGCTAGTCTGTTTAGTTTTTCCTGGTATTTTTCCCTTCCTTTTTAAATTTGTGCACAAAGGTAGTATGTCAATACCCATGGCAGAATAGACAAGAATACCTACAACTAGAATCCAGACTCAAAATCATTATGAAACACAAATGTGGTCACATTTCTCAGAGCCTGGTTCTGGTTGTAATGTTCCACTCCCCTCTAGAGAGGTCTCAGAAAATGCATATTTGGCCCCCTCACATTATTTTACCAAAGTTATCTTAAGTGGTTGTAAGATACAACAACTTTCTAAAACTCAAAAAAAAAAAAAACTACTGTAGTAATGTTGAAATGATACCTATATAATTATAGAGATACACACATACAGGTCTAGTAATTTGGAACTCATCTCTTACAAAGACAACAGTCCTGCCACTTCTAAACCACACTAGGAATGCACTTGCTTTAGTATTATGAAGAGCGATTCTTTAAGGGTCTATATCAATGACCTCTAGGTTTGTTATGGAATGAAATGTCCCTGGAATAAGGATCCTAGAACCTCTGTGAGATGATAAGTCCCCCAAGTCTTTCCCATATGCCATTGCTTTGCTGACAAATACAGTGATAAAACATGTACAGGGAACTATGGCAATTATTTTTCATCCGACACTTCAGAAATCAAACTTCATGTTCTCACAATTGGCAAACTACAAGTACGTGTCATTCTCGGCACCTCACTAGATAAATGTGCAAGAGTAGATTTTTAGCCCAAAAAGATTTTAGATAAATATAGCTGATCATCATTTAAAAAGAATAAAAGATCGCTTGTCCAGCATCTCTGGGACCTGACTTCCTCCAGCATATAGTTAAAACAGCATGTTTTGTGAATGCATGGCATTGTTGCTAATTTTTTCTCCTTATGTAGATTAACAGATTTCACAGTGCTAATCATTGTAAAGTAGTTGTTACTCTCTGAATTATGTGAAGGTTTGAGAGCTGTCATCATCTTTTATGATTGTCAGAACCCTGTCTGCTGCCCTGGGATTGGGCTTTTGCAATATCACCAAAGGATGCTCACAGTTAAGATTGTCACACTGTGAGCAATAACAAATCATGATTCAAGTAGTGCTACTAGTAATCTCTTACAAAATCCTTTATGATTCCACTCTTTAGATAGTTCTGGAGTTGAGACTCCTAGATAAATAATCTCCTGTTTTAATATTTTAATATGTCATTGGATATATGGTATTCCAGGAAATTGCAAGCACTTAAATCTTGGTTTCCCAGTTCCTTGGATTTATACATCTCTAAACATGCCTTAAAGTCAAAACCAAGGTTCATTTCCCTTGGTTATTTCAACCTGCACAGATTTTGTAATCATTTTAACCACACAGCAATTACTGTTAGTTTCATTTCTTCAGCCGGTTAGTCATAGTCATGTTTTGTATAATTGCTTCACACTTTACATACATGACTTCAGTTTTCCTGCATTTGCAGCTCCTTGAGGTCGACTCTTGTGACTTATATTCTTTTGTACCACTATGTCATCAAACACAATTCTAATTTCACAGTATGTACTTCATAAGTAGCCAATAAAATTTATTTTTTTGTGGTGGGCAAAAGAGACATGCTGACTTTCTACTCCAGGCTCTTTTCCTCACTTGCAAAAATGAAAAAATGTGTGACAGAATGCTGAAAGGAGCATGGCCTATTGCCTCAAAATTGTAAGAACAAGAATTAGTCCGTTTTTTTTCTGTAAATGGCCAGCTGGTAAATATTTTAGGCTTTGTCATTGCTGTTACCATTATTTTTGGACACAAACCTTTAAAATATGAAACCCATTCTTAGCTCACAGTCTATACAGAAACAGGCTACAGATCCTTTTTAATCCTTTGGTCCCATTCTGAAGCCTGATAGTTTGCTGATCTCTGCCCTAGCCCACAGACATAACAACATTTGCTCAGTATCCTTCAGTTGAAAGAACTCCCAACATTGGAAGCCAACTTGCTTTTTGGGGGCTTCTAGAGGCAGCAAAACTCACTCAATTATCTGTCTAGATAATTAGTTATCTATTTATCTAGATAGCTAGCTATCATCATCTATCTATCTTTCTAGTCATCTATCCATCTATCTAGTAGTGTCTATCTACCTCTACCAATCATCTATTTATAACTTACGTATCTATCATCCAGCATGTATAATTGAGCAAAACCCTATCAATTATCTGTTGATCCATCTATCTCTCATTTATCCATCATATATTTATTTACTTATCTGTCTATAAAGACCCAGGCATAGAGAGGAGAGAGAAAGTCATTAACATCTTTGACATTGACTTCATAGGAGATGCTATATTAATGCCTCAGAGATTATTTCATGTCTTCTCTAAAGTCTGAAGAGTAGCTAAGCATGAGATTCCAAGAGAATCTTGCGTAGAGATTAGGAGATGCCTTCAAAAAGAGACACTGTATCTTTTTTTTTTTTAAAGCAGGATGTATTGAGAGGACAGAAAATCTCCCAGAGTAGGAGGGGACCCGAGGGGTTGCCTGGGACACTGTATCTTATTTGTCATCTAGATATCTGCATAGGTGATGATCTTGCTGTTCTCTGTCCAGCCTACATAAACAAAAGAAGAGAAATGGGGAGGAGATGGATACAATTTTCATGGGTCAAGGGGGTCTCATGGAATTTAATTGGGTTTAAGCCATCATTTAACACCCCACCTGGAGTATAGCAGCAAGAAATTGTGGCAAGATATACTTCTGGATGCAGGAGCTGAAGTGGACACAGTGGTAGTATTAAAGTCAGCTTTCTTATAGAGAACCATGTAGTTAGAGTCTTTGCAGTGCCCCACCCTCAAAGGACTCAGGATGTGCTCATAAGAATCTTCAATAGGATGATTGCTCCACAGAAGGTGTGATACCTGGTCAGGGCTACTTAGAGACAAGAGGACAGCTATCAGATTAAGGACTGCAAAAGGAGTTAGATTAAGTGAGAGAATGCCTGCTGCTGTGGACTGAATCATGTCTCCTCAAAACTCCTAATCCAATAGGACTGGTAGACTTATAAGAAGAGAAAGAGTTTCTCTCTCTCTCTCTCTCTCTCTCTCTCTCTCTCTCTCTTTCGCTCTCTCTCCCCCCTCCCCTTTCATCCCTCCCTCCCGTGTGTGTGTGTGTGTGTGTGTGTGTGTGTGTGTGTGTGTGTGTGTGTGTGTCCCCACATAAGGAAAGGCCATGTGAGGACAACAGTGAGAAGGTGGAAATTTGCAAGCCAGGAAAAGGGTCTTCACCAGAGCCTACCCATGCAGGCACCCTGAGTGTAGACTTGTAGCCTCCAGAATTGTGCAAAAATAAATTTCTGTTGTTTAAGATGCCCAGTGTATGATATTTTGCTGTGGCAGCCTGAGCTAATACACCACTCACTATTTTATGTCCCTTTCCTTCTCACTTTGGAGAAAAGGGTAGAAGATGCATCTCAAAGCATCCACTGGCACAAATACACATTCTCCAAACAGTCACTGCTTCACTGCTTCAGCTGGCACCTGTTCTGGAGGTGGGGAAGAGATGCCATTTAAATCAAGCCATTTAAATCAAGGTACATTTAAGTCAAGGTACATTTTTAGACTAGACTAAATATTGATAACTAATTATTGTTAAGGACAAAGAAAAGGGATTTGGCAGAACAAGGTTGAGAGCAGTGATTGGAAAAAAATAGTTTCATATTTATACCCCACTGAGAAGAGCTCTACATATTTTCTTTTAGTTCCTTCCTTTCTTCCTCCCTTCCTTCCCTGCTTTCTTTCTTTCTTTTCTTATTTCCTGACATATGTGTTCACAAACAGTCAAGTATTTTCATAAAATTTATTTGTCATTGCTAGTACTTCATGTCTGTAAGGAAAATCAAAAGATATATTGTCTCAGGATGGTTCTCAGACATAGATGAGAGGGTAAGTCCAATCTAAGTAACTTATTAACAAAGTGTTCCCAGACAAAACCAGTAAGATATAGGAAAGAGAGTGAGGAAAGCAGAACAGGGAAGGGGAAAAAACAAGTAAGAGGGTGACTTCAGGTAAGTTCTTCCAGGGGCTGGCGTCACCTGATCCCATGCCTCTGAGTAGCTTCCACCCAAGTCAAGAGGTTTGGAGTTCTCATACTTCTGTACCTGAGAATCACTGGTTAAGAGCCACCTTTGAGTGATGCAAATACTCAGCAGTTCTGGCTCTCAGTCCTGGAAAAGAGAACTCCAGGAGTCCACAAGCAGTCCACTAATGAGGAAATATAAATTGTAAAATTGAGACCTAAAAGGATATGGGCAGAGAATCAACATTTGATACACATGTTCACAGAATGTTAGAATGGAAGAGTCCTTGGAGGACACAATATCATGGCATGTCTTGATTAATTGTCTCTCTCTCTCTCTCTCTCTCTCTCTCTCTCTCTCTCTCTCCCCCTCTCTCTCACACACACACACACACACACACACACACACACACACCGTAATAAAGTACTGTACCACAAGTTGTAATTGATTTTCCTAGATAACTTGTTTAGAATTTAAGGTTACCCCTGTAATAATGCCACTTATACCAGAAATCCCATGTGCATTTTTATTGAGACAGAAAGAGCTAGAGGTACAACTGGGCCTCTGAGAATGGCATGTACCTCAGTGCTGCCTTATTTATACTGCATTTCACCCTCTGGTTTCATTACAATGATTCTGATGATAGTTCTGGTAATTAGAAATGATTTAGAGCTTATGAGTTGTGGTTTTATAATTACTTTAGAGTTTTAAACATTTATATGTGAATAAATTTGGGTTTATGTCTAAATAGACCTATAGGAATGTATACTTCTTGCTCAAAAATATGACAAAAATCATTACTCTATTAGAATACAGCAGGCAGCCTAGTAAAGAAGCAAGGCAGTATATACTAATGATTAAAAGTGTGCAGTTAAACTGCCTGGAGTCAAATACTACTTTTGCTACTAACAAAGTGTTTTTCATTAGACAGTTTGATTAACCTTTTAAACCTAAGTACCCTTATCTATAAATAGGAATAGAATTGGAACCTTCTTTATCAGGCTGTTAAAGATTAAGAGTGATAATATGTGCCACCTACTTAGACAAGATACTAGTACGCAGTAAGTGCACCATAAATGTTCATTTTTATTAAGAACACAGTTTCAGTAGTTGGAATTGAATTCTATCTCTCTGTCCTTGGGCAGATGAGATTCTTAGTAAAGTGGGAGATAATATTATTGTGGCTGGTTTTCTATGGGGATTAAATGCAATAATATATGAAATATCTAGCAAACCTAAAGTTCATGATAGATGTGTGTTCCCTGTCAATTTATTGGATACACATATACTCTTCACAACATGAACGAGAAGTTGTAAGACCTCAGTATGAATACCTTCAGATTCTCACTTTCATTCAATCTTTTGCATGTTTACAAATGGAAACATACCTTCCAGTGTTAGAAAAATCTTCCTTAAATTAAACTGAAATTTGCATTTATCTACCCTCGATCCTGCTTGCAACTAGAACAATATAAACTTGAGCTATTCTTGAGTTAATTCAATTAGCTAGAAGAAAAACAACAACAAAATCCTTTAAATTAAGGACATACTACCAGAGACCAAAATGCTCACAGGTTCGGCATCACATAAAGTGGAGTTTTTTCTGTTTCTTGATTGTAGTCAGGTTTCAATGTAAAAGAAGTAAAGTATTCACAAAATAGTTCAAACTGTTCTGTTTTCTTCAAAACCAAACTCTTGAGTTTGCTCTATAGCCTCTGGTTTAGGATGATCCCAGACCTCATTATTTTGGCGGTCAAAACAGAGTGTGGATTCATTAGTGGAATTGAGACAAAGTTGGAATTGGATAATCAGATATATTTTTTAAATTGTTTAACTTGAGGAGAAGGTTTTTTTGCAGTAAGGAGCATGAATAGTCTTTTTTTTTTTAATTCTCAATTACATTCAGGGCTTCGAAACAAATATTACAATTGGGAACAAGTTCAGGGTTTCTATTTGAATTGTACCAGCAGCACCATGAAAAGTGGATACATAATACAATTAAATGCATTATGAGCCTAGATCCTGTGTTAATGGCTTTGAGCAATGATGTGACAGGCAAGAGAGTGAAGATACATTGCCTGGTTTGTAGCTAAGATGTGAAACAACAACTAAAAGCACCTGTGTCTATTAACAGATGTATGGATTGAGAAAATATGGTATACACATGCAATAAAATATTATTCAGTCTTAAAAAAAGGAAAAAAAAATCTGCAATAAGCACCAACATAGATATATTTTGAGTACATTATCCTAAGTAGAATAAGCTAATCATAGGAAAACAAACAGTACATTATTCCACTTATATGGGGCATCTAACATCATCAAATTCATATAATCAAAGAGTGAAATGGTGGTTGCCAGGTGCTGGGGGCAGAGTAAAATAGGGAGTTGTTAATCAATCAGTAAGTATAAAGTTCCAGTTATGCAAGATGAATAAGTTCTAGAGCTCTTCTATACAATATTGTGATTATAGTAAACAATATTGTATTGTGCAATTAAAATGTATTATGAGGATAGAGCTCCTGTTAAATGTTTTTACCAAAATAAGAGAAAGACAGAGAGAGAGAAAGTGGAGAAAAAGTGAGGGAGAGGAAGGAAGGGAGGGAGTAAAAGGGAAGAAAGGAAAGAGAGATAGAGTTACTATTGAAACCTCAATGAGGGACATCAGAGAAGGTCCCAGAGGAGGTCATCATCCGGAAATTTTGCTCTGAACATTGCTTTCTTCTTTCAGACACATGGAATGATCAGACTTCCTTCCATCTACCTCTTCACCTCCTGGTTCAAACACACACCAACACCTAAAGCTATACCAGACATCAAAGTTAGTTATGCATATTAATTCACTTTCTTCCCTTTTCTCAGCATGGAACGATTTCTTCAATTTTTACCTCTATGATAAGAACCAGGAGAAAGTAAATGGGTTGCCATCTTAAAATTCCAAGGTTTCTCTGTCCAAACAATCAAATAAAACATATGCGTGCGTGCACACAAACACACACACACACACACACACACACACACACACACACACACACACACACACAAACACAATCCCTCTTTTATATAGCTCTAAATGTATGTTTGCTTCATCAAGTGTATAGTAGCCTCCAAATTATTTTTTGCTTCCATCATTAAAGTGCAATCTTAGTCTGAGCAGGAGTAAGTACATCTTTTCTTCTCTAGGCTATGTGCTTTGGTAGTGTTACCACAGCCATTTTTATTTGGTTTTGTTTTCACCTCATCATCCTCTACCCAACTGCTGTTTTAAGGCAAATAAGAGTGTCCTAGACCATTAGGTACGGAAATAATCCTGGAGACATTCTAATTCACGAAAGAGAAATCTAAGACCCAGGAAGCATAACCATCTCGTCTGAACACAGTCACACAGTTATTAGCAACAAAATTGCTTTGAGACTTCAAGGTCTTAGAATGTCCACTCCTCCATCCCGATGGACCTAATTGTTTGGGTTGACATTAGCACAAATGTTTCCTGTCCTTGCAGATGCAGTGTTCTACACACCTTTGATGACTCTTTTTTTGTTGTTGTTTTTTGGTTTTGTTTTAGTTGGAGTCTCACTCTGTCGCCCAGACTGGAGGGCAGTGGCCACTCACAGTCACTGCAGCCTCAACCTGCTGGGCTTCGGAGATCCTTTCGCCTCAGCCTTCTGAGTAGCTGGAACTACAGGCACGCGCTACCACGGCCGGCTAATTTTTTGATTTATTGTAGAGATGAGGTCTCGTCAAGTTGCCCAGGCGGGTCTCGAAACCGCGGGCTCAGGCAATCCACTCACCTCAGCCTCCCAAAGCACGGGATTACAGGCTGAGCCACCGAGCCCGGCTTGATCACTCTTGATGAACAACCCCATGGGGCACAGAGCTCCTAGGTTCCTGTTTTGTTGCTGAATATCTACCTTTCTCATTTTTATCCTCCGTGTGTCTTAACTGTCCAGGGCCTTCTCAAGAGCTGCATAGGCTATTCTACTGAAGAGCACCCTGAAAAATCCCATGGACTGAAACATCTCTTGGTTTCTTTCTGCCTTTCGCAAAACTGGCTACAGACTCCATCCCAGAATTTCAACAACCTCTACATTATTACTGACTTTGAACACAAGCAAACAAATCCTTTTCAATTTAAGAAAAAGATGACATACATAAGGAAGTATTAAATTCCAGAATCTTACAATATTCTCTCAAGTTCTGTTTCCAATTAAGTTGAAGTCAGTTAGATTCTAGCTCACCAATTTTATCCCGAGGCTGGAGTTTCCCCAAAATTTTATCTGTCCTCTGCATTATAAATAGATGTCTTACTCCTGCTTCAAAAAACCTCATTTTCCAAAAGATAGACCTAAAGAAAAAAATCAGGGCAAAAATATCATGTGCTCTTATTAGTATCCATTTCAACAAATCTCAATGAGTACAGAAGTTCTGTAGTTATTTTTTATTCTCTCCACTAAAGAAAATTGGTATTTTATTCTCCTTCAGTAGCATTTTTATTAAATATTCTGATTTTTAAAATAAGAGAATATAGCCTATTTCTACCATAAAGAAGCATGTTTAACTCTCTTAAAACCATTATTTACTAATTCTATTTAACTTGCTCTGGAAACTCTGGACTCTATCTAGGATGATAGTGTACATTAGCACCATAAGCCATACATTCTTGAAAATATTTGTCTAGTATA
The DNA here is from genome assembly GCF_000164805.1 of Carlito syrichta. Lineage (NCBI taxonomy): Eukaryota > Metazoa > Chordata > Mammalia > Primates > Tarsiidae > Carlito > Carlito syrichta. The sequence goes on along the minus strand of NW_007197388.1, from coordinate 7,292 downwards.
TAGGCAGCCCTGACTCATTTTAAATGTTTCTTGACTGTAATTCAGCTCATCTTAACTACTCCTTCAGAAAATAATTTCTCCACCTGAAATACTTAGTCTCATTTGTTCCATATTTTCTATATGACAGACATTATGCTAAAGTAGGTATTACATTTCTCATTGACTAGACAAATGAAACCTGGATCAAATAACATAACAGGATATTTTTTAATGTAAACAAGAGAAATCTCAACTCACAACGACCTAAGCAACAAGGACTTTTTACTACCTCCTAAGGTTAGAAATCTTGGGCAAAGTGACTCAATGATATTGTCAACAACCTGAAAACTTTCCATCTTTTTTGCTCCTATCTTCAACACTACCACTTTGTGTCACACAGATATGACAATGTTCAACAAGAGAGGGGGAGGGAGGGAAAAGAAGAATGGTCTTTGACCTCTTTTCAAAAGCAGAGATTTTTTTTCTATAAGCCTCTGTAATGAAAAAAATCAGATCCTCCAAAATCAGTTCTCACTACACATTGGATCTCAACAAAAAATTAAATCTTTCTTTTTGGATGAATTCTTAATGTTCTACTGCACCGGGCACGGAGGCTCATGCCTATTATCCCAGTACTTTGGGAGGCAGAGGCTAGAGGACTGCCTGAGCCCAGGGGTTCAAGACCAGCCTGGGTAACTTGGTGAGACTTCATCGCTACAATAAATACAATTTTTTTAAAAAAACATTAGCTGGATGTTATGGCACATGTCCATAGTTCCAGCTACTTGAATAGTTGAGTGAAAAGATCGCCTGAGCCCAGCAGGTCGAGGCTGAGGTAGCCATGAACATGCCACTATACTCCAGTCTGAGCAATAGTGTGAGACTTCAACTCAAAAAAAAAAAAAAGAAAAGAAAAGAAATTCTACGGAAATAGCTGTAACCCTTTTTGCAAGTCTATAGTCACATTATTCAAATACTAGTTTTAAAAATTTGCTTAGTTATCACTACACAGTCTGTTCTCACCTCTCTTGCTGTGGTTTCCTTCTTTTCCCTACCCGAGCATCACAAAACCTCTTCTCCCCTATTGACCACAAGACCATTCTTGGAGGAGGTCTTAGGTTGTGCCAATGTATAAAAGAAAGTCTGTAATTTTCATGTCTTAAAGAAATGGGGCTTGGTGGACACCCCACTACTGGCTGGTTTAACATTTTCTCTTCCTCTTTCTCATCATACATTTTTAGTAAACAATGAGATCTAATTTTAAATTATTATTTGTGGTCCAATTTTCTACCCTGTTGACTGAATTTTTTTTTTTTTTTTGAGTTGGAGTCTCACTCTGTTGCCCAGACTGGAGTGCAATGGCCACTCCTGGCCACCGCAGCCTCAACCTGCTGGGCTCCGGCGATCCTTCCGCCTCAGCCTTCCAAGTAGCCAGAATTACAGGCATGCACTACCACACCCGGCTGATTTTTTGATTTATTGTAGAGATAAGGTCTCACCCAGGCGGGTCTCGAACCGCGGGCTCAGGCAATCCACTCACCTCAGCCTCCCAAAGACGCGGGATTACAGGCTGAGCCACCGAGCCTGGCAGACTGAATTTTTTAATGTCTTATGGAACAGACCTTCATCCCAGGACTGTGCCAGTACAATAATTGTTGAGAGGAATGACCTCAGAAATAGGCTTATATTGTTCATAGAGTTGCTGATGGGGTCAACTCTCTCTGACTTTTCTGAGTAAATAGTAGAGCACAAACAGGACTGGGACTGTGTCAGCAAGAAGTGGAGAGCGGCTGTTCAGTAAGCATCTAATAACTCCTGCTGTACATATTTTATTGCCTGGGTATAAAGTACACAAAGTTTGTCTATTCTTTGAAGTTGCATGGCCATACTCTCCCATGTACACTTTTGTGCACTATCTTGAAGTCAAATTGAGTATTTGGATATCAGAGGAACAGGCTTACTCTTCTAGGGCCGAACTAAAGATGAACACCAAGAACTGCTGACCATTACAACTATAAATATCACTAAAAATTACTAGTGAATAGTTCTATTGCCATTTATTCCTTCAAGTTTTAAATGATAGCCTCTATTGTGCAACTCTCAAAGGCAGTGTAGCAGTGAATAAGAGTTACATCGGAGAAGACTATCCTAACTATTTGTGGATATATAAAAAAGAATAAAAATGTGACCTAGCCACAGGCCAATTTTTTTCCTCTTGGTTCAATTCAAATGACCTGAAATTTATTGGCATGATTCACAAAGATTTTTAGTTTTAAAAACATGAACACTCCAGATGGTTTCATTGGCTCAGAAATCTTACTGTGATTCCATCTTGTCAGAGCAGTCACCTAAGAACATAACTAACACTGATTGAAGTTAGCCCATTCCAAACATGTTGAAAATGATTGAATCAAAAAGAAGCTCAAGGCAATAATGAGCTGATGTTTCATTATGAAATGCAAAACGATTCACATATTTCCATAAAACTTCAAGACCAAAAATAACTTACATGATAGTGAATTGCAGAGATTGGTAGAAATTTATCCAAAAAAAATTATTGAGTGAAAGATGATTTAGAGATGATCCAGACATCCACTGGCTTCCAAATACTTGCATTTAGAGAAAAGCATAAAATCTATAGACATTCACTATTTCTCCAAGTCCACCAGGCCATCTAAAGCTGACAGTCTGAAAACCAAATGGGAGTGCCCCAGTGATGGCAGGAGTTTTTGTGGGCTTTACACTTTTTCAGAGACATCTGCTTATAGTCATTCTTATGGTCTCACTATTTTCATAGTTTTAGAATAACTCTTCAATTTGGGGACCAAAGCATGTTTATTTTTTCTTTCTGCCAATCTGTATTTCTTAGAAAGTTGGACAAAGTGCTAAATTAATATGAAATAGAGCTCACCAAGATGGACAATCATAGTCAAAACTGGGAAACAGAATACATTTGTTTTCTAGGAGTCCCCAGAAAATCCTTTTTTCCTCCTTTTTATGTCTTCTTCCACTTTTGGTTAGCCAGTTTTGCTCTCTTAGTAAAATCTGTTCTTGAAAGGAGATACATAACTTATAAACACAATACAAACACAGTGTATGCATCCAATTATATTATTTATACCCTAGTCCAAACGAATGTTTGCATTTAAAACTATTTTTTTAGTATTGTAAAATAAAAGACTTTGCATTCTCTATAAAATAAATATAATCTGGATATCTCTGGATCTCACCAGTTTTAGGATTCAGTATGCTACATTTAAAGTCATAGCTCAGATTTCACAAGTCTTGCCCCCATCTGCCAACCAGCCGCAAATCTTTTTCCATCTGCCTCATCATGGCTGGCAGGCTTCTCCAGTGTGTTATAACCTTGTCCATGAGCCATAGTCACCGCTGGACCATGTGGTATTTTCCACATTCTTCAGACCCTGTTCCAGCTACCCTTGGCCAGTGATTTTTTCCTCCTGAGATATCACTGTGCCATGGCTCATGCGACCAACCATGACAATTGATAATGCTTGCTGGGGCCATACCTCCAATCGTCCCAAATGTGCTCATCCTTAAGGTGCTTAGAGTACACTGGTATTTGGTGGAGACGAAATGATTCTCCATTATTGAGACACACCATTTCATTCAAGAATCCTAAACATGATGTCTGCATTGCCCTTATGTCTCTTCCTTCTGTGCATGTATTTACAAATGTCTCCCAATTTCTTTAGTTTAAATAAATAACTAAAAACAAACAAGGTTCCCATGGAAATCAGATCTTTCAATTAGGCTTTTGAGGAAGTACCTTCTATCTTTTGGACATTTACCATCTTAGAGGAAGACAAACATAAAACATATAAAAATAAATGTAATAAAAGGATTGATGTGGTTTTAGTATAAAAGTGCAGGTTTGTGACATGAAACAATTATTTTTGGAGGACTTGGCTAAAGAGACTTCAAGGACATAATTTTAATAAAGAGAAGAGAACCAGCAGCCCATTGAGAGGAGGCAGAATGAATAGAGGAACTGAGGGGGGAGAGACATAAAGTGTGCAGGGCAGACTGTGTGGTCTCATCTTGGGTCTGGAACACCAGAAGAAATTACAACTAGAGGAACTGTGCTTTCCTCAGTGGTACAAGAAATCATATTATCCACATTTTGTCCCATGTCCTCAGCTCAATAACATTCAGAATTGAGTTTCAGGTCCAAAATCTTTAAAAGGCTAACTGGTTTTTTCCATGTGTATGTATGTATGTTGGAATGAGAATGATTACCCGAAGTTGCCTAGAGTAAGCTCCTAGTGACTTTTTATATACTTGAGGATACATAGATACTGTCTTCAGTTCTTCACTGTGTTTTGCAAATGGGAGGTACTCAACGAATGCTCTGAGAAGAAAAACAGAAATTTCCATAAAAAGAAAAGACTTGGTTTAACTTGACCATAGCCTGCAAAACTGGTTGTTAAGCTTTGTTCTGTAGGGATTCTATGAAACATAGATGTGTGACCTAGACAAGGCCTCCTTCCTACACATACGCGCGCGCGCGCGCGCACACACACACACACACACACACACACACACACACAAACACACATATCCTTCAACTAGAAGATCTTTGCTTTTATGTTTTGTATACAAGATCTTGGAACAAGATTTTTTTAATGGAAAATAAGAGTTTCATGGCTTAAAACTTCTGAAAATTGTATTCTTAGAATTATTGAATTTGTTTCCCTGGAAAGCGACAAGGAGCATTTTTAAAATTCTGAAGAAATTGTGGTTCCAGAAGATACACTAATATGCTTAAGAAAGATTTGAAGCAATAATTTCAGAAAGAAGATGAAAAAGAATTATTATGGTGAGCCCTAAGGATTATAGGTAAATAAGGATGACTGTACAGAGGATTCCAAATAAGTAGCAGAAAATAAGAAATTCTAATTTTCTTTAATGCTAATAAGCCATTCACTAAGTAAAGATTTTAAACAATACAATTAAATTTAGACACCAATTAATACTATCATTTGTAACAATGACACGTCTTTGTACTGGGATTCATGGGTAGGAATGCAGAATGAAAAAGAGGCACTTTTTTTTTTTTACAGAAACGGACCTATTAATGGGGGAATAATTAATAGCGTTATGCATCAAATTATATCTTCAAGAACATCCTTGAACTTGAAAATCGAGATCCAAGTACAGAGCAACTTATGAAAGTGTCCTGGGCGGCAAGATGGCAATGAGGCAACCCGGTGTCTGAAGCCCTCTGCAAGGGAGATCTGCAGTGGGTCTCTGACTCTAGCCCCGGGGGGCTGGGGATCCCAGCATCGCAACCTGCTCTTCAG
>NW_007197388.1:1584-1969 GCF_000164805.1 Carlito syrichta | reverse complement strand
CGTGGGGTTCCTGTTGCCTGCTAGGAGGCAGGCAGCCATCTTGTTCCTGTCCAGCCCCACCCCCTCTGGGACGAGCAGCTGAGATAGCACCACCTGCTGGCAATTCAAGGTAACAACACCAAAACGGGAGAAACTAGCTTGATAAAGATATAGACCAAAGTGCTGAACGGAGGTTAATGTGAACTGTCCTTCACAGCAGATCAGGGGCAACTGACCCTAACTGCAAACTAATTTACCAGCTTGAAAAGACAACTAGAAATCAGACCTGAAAAGACATCGGACTTAAACGAAATGTCTCAGAGTGTGCTTCATTGATTCTATTAGTTTAATGACTTAATTCTATTCCTACTGTATTGTTCCCTTTTTTCTTTTTTCCTTTTCCTTG
>NW_007197388.1:0-950 GCF_000164805.1 Carlito syrichta | reverse complement strand
GGGAAGGGAAAAAGTAGGGAGGGGGAAAAACCACACAAATAAGAAAAACCAAAAGAAGAATATAGGTATTACACAGACCCCTGGGAAAATCAGACACTGAGAAAACAGATTCTGGAACACAGACAATGAAGAGTCCCCAGAATGACTGGTTACATGCAACAAACCCAGACATCAAGACAATAATGGAGAGAATTTAAAAAATTGAGGAGAGACAAGAAGAAAATAGGAAGGAGCTGATGTCAGAAATGACAGCAGTAAAGAATACTGTGATGGAAATGAATAACAGACTAATAAGCATGGAAAGCAGAATCAGCCAAACAGAAGAAAGAATCTCGGAGCTCGAAGACCAAAACATAGAACTAACCCAAGCTGTCAAAAGCATAGAAAAGAAGCTCAAAAAGACAGAACAAAACCTGCAAAAGATGAATGATCACTTCAAGAGACCAAACCTAAGAGTAATTGGGCTTCCTGAGGCAGAGAGAGAAACAGAAGCCACACTGGAACAAACATTTCATGAAATCATTCAAGAAAACTTCCCTCATCTCATCAAGGATGAAAAAATTCAAACACAAGAGATTCAGAGAACCCCTGCAAGACAACAAATGAGAAGACCAACTCCCAGACACATAATAATTCACCTAAACAAAGTAGCTATGAAAGGAAAAATCCTAAAGGCAGCAAGAGAAAAAGGCCAGACTACCTACCAGGGAAAACCAATTAGAATAGCAGCAGATTTATCCACAGAAACCCTTCAGGCCAGAAGAGCCTGGAGGCCTATCTTCAAAGTTCTAAAAGAGAAACAATTTCAACCAAAAGAATAACCTACCCAGCCAAACTAAGCTTCATTAGTGAGGGAGAATTGAAATCTTTCCCAGACATCCAATCCCTAAGAACCTATGCTGCCACAAGACCACCTCTACAAGAAACACTTAAGAAAGTACTGAACCCAG
>NW_007197387.1:0-742 GCF_000164805.1 Carlito syrichta | reverse complement strand
TCAGTCTTAGCAGAAGACCATAGCCCTGTGTGCTTCTTGGAATCTCAGAAGTCTGGTTTCTCTCAGAATCTGACTCTGGTAGCTGTGAGTCACCCTTATCTGATCCTGGCATCCTGAGGAAGCAAGATCCCTCTTAAGCTTCACAGTGGACCAGGAAGGATTACAGTGTGACAGGTCCAGTGAGGACATACCAACCTGGCGCAAATTGACCTTGATAGACTTAGAGCAAATCTTGGAAGAATTTGACCTCGGCCTGACTTGGCCCACGGGAGTGAAGAGAAGCTGTGCTGAGCTAAGACTCCTGTCCTGGACCACAGGTAGGGCTCCATCAGTCCCTCCACTGAGCCACAGTGAACTCAGGGCAAGACATGCTAGATCTCCAAAGAACAGGTCAACCTCTGGCACTATGGGTGCATCTGCATGAACAAGCTTGTGCCCAGGGGAGGCCTGAAGCTCAGAGACAAGAAGATAGGACTGGGGCATATAATGGATGGCAGACCAGGAGATACTCCTGGTTCTTTGGAGCACAGCCAACAAGTCTTAGGGAGATGCCCTTTTGTGTGGGAGAAGGGTCCCTGGGGCTCCCAGTCAATTCTCCCAGTGGACAATCTTTCTCCAGATTTATACTCTCTGGTTGACAGAATCCTGATGTGACAGGTCAGCTGCCTTTTCCACAAAGAATTGCTTTTCCCAAACTCGATGTTGAGTATTCAGAGGGGAACATGGTGGAACAGTGGAGAGT
>NW_007197386.1:0-841 GCF_000164805.1 Carlito syrichta | reverse complement strand
AGTAGAGCTGGATAACCGGCTGGCTAGCTAGGTGTCTAGGTAGTGAACTCAGCTGGCTAGCTGGATGTCTATAATTCAGCTAGTTAAGTCACCTGGTTAGCCAGCTGGCTAACTAGGTGGCTGGCAAGTTAAGCCGGCTGGTTAGCAGGCTGGTCAGGTAGGTGGCCAGCTATTTAAGCCAGCTGGCTGGCTGGCTGACCCGCAGGGTGGCTGGCTAGTTAAGCCTGCTGACTATCCGACTATCCAGTCAGATGACTGGATATTTATTCCAGCTGGCTAGTCAGCTGGTGAGCCTGCTAGCTAGCTAGCCAGCTGCCTAGCCAACTAGCCAGCCAGGTAGCTAGCTACTTAAGCCAGCAGGCTAGCTGTCTAGTGAACCAGTTAGCTAGCTAGTTAATTCAGCTGGCTATCAAGATAGCCAGCCAACTAGTCAGTCAGCTAGTTACATCAGCTAGTGAACCAGCTAGCTATATGTCAGCTAGCAAGTCAGCTAACTATTCAGCTAGCTACTTAGGTCAGCTACCAAGTCAGCTTGCTAGTCAGCAAGCTAGTTAAGTCAGTTAGCTAGTCTGCCAGCTAGTCAGCTAGATAGTTAAGTCAGCTAGCCAGCTAACTAGCCAGTTAGCTGACTAGTTAATTCATCTACCTAGACAGCTAGATAGTTTGCTAGCTAGCTATGTCAGCTTGTAGCCAGCTAGCTAGTCAGCTATCTAGTTAAGTCAACTGTCATATCAGCTAGTTACTTAGCTAACAAGTTGGCTAGCCACTCAGCTAGCTGGTCAGCTATCTACTGGGCTCACTTTGCTTTCCATCAAGTCAGATAACTAGTCAGCTCGCTCGC
>NW_007197385.1:0-795 GCF_000164805.1 Carlito syrichta | reverse complement strand
GGGGTGAGAGTGTACCTCCTTGTCTAATTCTAGTTTTAGAAAATACGCTTTCCTAGTAGATACACAGGTTAATACAACAGAACAGAGAGCCTAGAAATAAAGCTGCTCACCTACAACCAATACCCATCGATCTTGGTAAAGTGGACAGAAATAATCACCGATGAAAGGACACTCTCTATTACGCATAGTTCTGGGAGAATCGGCTGAGCATACGCAGAAGGAAGAAGCTAAGCACTCATCTGTCACCACCTGCAAGAAGGAGCTGTAGGTGCGTTTAAGATGGAAATGTAATACCTCAAACAATACACATTTAGAAGAAAACCCATGAGACACACTGCAAGATATTGGCCTAAGCAACACATTTATTTCTGAGTCTGCAAAAGCAAACGTAACGAACAAAAACGGACAAGTAGAACTTCATTAAGCTAAAATGCGTATGCATAGCAAAAACAAACATTCAACGGAGTACACAGACAATCCACCAAACGGGAGAAAATATTTGCAAACCATGCATCCGACAAAGCCATAATATTCAGAGTCAGTAAGAAACTTAAAAATCCCAAAAAGAAAAAAATCAACCTCATTAAAAAAGTGAGCTAAGACATCGACAGACATTTTAAAATATGAAACAAGCAGCTAGCAAACAAATGAAAAGAATATTTAACATCGATAATCATCAGAGAAATGCAGACCACATTCCCAATGAGATATCATCTCTCACCAGTAAGACGGCTATTGTCAATAAGTCAAAAAATGTCAGATGTTGATGAGGTTGTGCAGAAAAGTATCACTCAC
>NW_007197384.1:0-800 GCF_000164805.1 Carlito syrichta | reverse complement strand
AGCCAGGCTCGGTGACTCAGCCGGTAATCCCGTGCTTTGGGAGGCTGAGGTGAGTGGATTGCCTGAGCCCGCGGGTTCGAGACTCACCCAGGCAACTTGGCGAGACATCATCTCTACAATAAATCAAAAAATCAGCCAGGCGTGGTAGTGTATGCCTGTCGTTCTAGCTACTTGGAGGGCTGAGGGGGAAGGATCATCGGAGCCCAGCAGGTCGAGGCTGTGTTGGCTGGGAGCGGCCACTGCACTCCGGTCTGGGTGACAGAGTGAGACACCAATTCAGAAAGAAAAATTTTAAAAATTTTAAAAAATCATTTCTCCTCGGATTCCCAAGTAACTGAGAATGAAAATACATGCAAACACCCAACCTATAGGGCCTTTTAAAACAATGAACCTGAAAGTTTAAAATAAAATTTCTAGCAAAGCAGACTTAAAAAGAATCTATATCGCCAATTACTATTCTTCCTTTACTTACATAATCAGGCCAAAAGTAAGGAGATTTGACTTATTTTACAAACAAATTAGTCTTACTGTAATTATCTTTGGTAAAAATGGTGATGACTATAGAGAGAAAAATTATATGCACTAAAGACAATGACAGCAATTCAATTCCAGCCTTGTTGATTGTCTTTTAGATTTTATTTTCCTATAAACTGGACTGTATTCCAAATTATTTTAGTTTCCTACAATATTTGACTGACTCTTCAAACTAATGTTTCTAAGTTTCTTCCATCTTTTTGACTTGGATTCCCTAAAACTGGCCTTTTCTAAAATAACATGCAAGTTGAAACTGAATGACTTGA
>NW_007197383.1:0-802 GCF_000164805.1 Carlito syrichta | reverse complement strand
AAATACAGATTATTTCTAGCAAAAACAACTGGAAAAAATCAGAAGTGGTTTCTCCTGATATCAAGTTTAGCAGCAATATTTTTGACATATCATCTGGGGTTAGTTAAAATATATGTCTTCCCTTAATTGCCTGGGTCACAGTTCATGTTGGCTAGCACAAAACAGGATTTTCTTCAATTCATCCATATTCAAAGATCCCACATGGTTTGTTTGTTTTGAGTCTAGTCTCACTCATTGCCCAGGTTGGACTGCAGTGGCATGCAAGCTTACAGTCACCTCAGCATTGACCTGCTGGGCTCTGGCAATCCTTCCACTTCAGCCTCTCAAGTAGCCAGAACTACAGGCGCCTGCTACCATGCTTGGCTATTTTTTAGTTGATCATAGAGACAAGGTCTCAAGGGCTGGTCTTGAACCCGAGGCTCAGACAATCAACTTGCCTTGGCCTCCCAAAGTGCAGGAATGACAGGATGAGCCACGGAGCCTGGCCTTTTTTAAAAAAAAAATACGAATCTCTTTATATCTATTACAATGTTTAGAGTTCCAATACTCGTACTTACACACATACTCTTCTATTCATAGCTATGTTGGAGAAGAAAGATTAATGTTAGAAAAAGGGAAATTTGAATAAAATATTTAAGGTGTAGACCTCTAGAAAGTTTCAATCATACAAAGTTTTCAGAGTTACTTCATAAGTTCAAAAAACAAAACACTCAAACACTCACCATATATATAACACAAGTGGCTATAACTAAAGCACATAATTATGTTTTATAAAATTTATATAAAGTGATACAACATGAGT
>NW_007197382.1:0-1450 GCF_000164805.1 Carlito syrichta | reverse complement strand
AGCCTGAACTAAGCTCTAGTATCAGGTATCATTCTTTCACTATCCTTTGTAAGGCAAATTTTTCACCATTTACAGAGAAAACAGGTTCAGACAGGATCAGTTTCATGGTCATTCATATGTCTGTTAAGAAGCAGGGTTGGTATAAAATTTAAGTATCTTTTTTACGCTTTGGAATCATGGGTTGTTACTCAACATCTAGTAAGCTTTGATGTGACATCTGATTAGAAAGAATGTAATTAGTGTACAGGATAGAGCATATATATTTTATTTTGTAAAAAAAAGTATAAAACAAATTTTCAATAATTCTCATGAATTTGCACTTAAAGAGGCTTGAAAGTAACTTCTCATGCTCCTTGATTTCTTGCCACAAAATCTTTTAAAAGCTTTCTTTTTAAAGAGGTGCTTTAAGTTTCAATTAGTTGCATGTTTTCCATAAACAAACTCTTATGTCAAGCTTTAGAGACTATTTTTTAAAAGCAGTATTAATAGAGCAAGCAGCATATGAGTGCTTGTGATACTGACAAAAGCTAAGGATTAGAAATATTAGTTAAAGATGCTTTAAACACTGCAATTCCAGTACTCCAAATGAAAAAAAAGACCTATTTTCTCTGCTTTCTTGGTGAAAGAAGTTTTGGGGGCGCCCAGTAACGACTCCACGCCGGTCTGAACTGAGAGATTTATTAAAGGGACAGTTACACGAAGGGACTGTAACCGAGGAAGGATGAGAGAGAGAGAAAGAGAGCAAGAGAGTAAGAGAGAGGCGGGGATAGAGAGAGAGAGTAAAAGGGGGGGAGGGAGTGTGAGAGAAAGTAAGAGAGGGAGAGAGAGAGAGCTAACAAGAGAGTGGTGGGGACAGAGAGAAAAAGCAAGAGAGAGAGAGAGAGAGAGAGAGAGAGAGAAAGAGAAAAGGCGAGAGAGTGACGGGACAGAGAGAGGGAATAAGAGAGAGAGAGAGTTATGTAGGGAGAAAGGTATATTTATGAACCTTGCAGGGGCAGGCCAGTGCCGTGCCTGAGTCTTATTGGAGGAGACTATGAGGTAGCATTCCTATAGGGAGATAATGTTTGTACATGAGTTTAAGTTTCCCGCGCACGGGAGAGGCAGGAATTTACGGCCTTTGTTGTCTTTGAGTGGCAGAGCCATCTTGGGGATGCCCTTCTGACTGTGGTCTGCACCTTTCAGTCCCACCTTTTCTGCTTATTTGGGAGAGGGGCGTCGTTACTCTCTCTGGCTGCTTCCTGCTGGATGTGGGCGTTGTGGGGTGAGGTGGGGGAAGGGCACAGAGCCAGCCAGAACAGGGCCCAGAGATAGGCACTGAAGGTGAAGATTTGTGAAGGTGAGAGTTCTATAAAGGTCCCTTGTAGATGTAGAATGGCGACTTGTTCTGGCCACTCTTCCAGCAGGCACGAGGGTGGCATTAACCAGCTGTCTTGGAGGAGACTGTGGAGGT
>NW_007197381.1:0-900 GCF_000164805.1 Carlito syrichta | reverse complement strand
GAGAGAAAGAGAGAGAGACCGAGAGAGAAAGAGAGCAAGAGAGTAAGAGAGTGGCGGGGATAGAGAGAGAGAGTAAAAGGGGGGGAGGGAGTGTGAGAGAAAGTAAGAGAGGGAGAGAGAGAGAGAGCTAACAAGAGAGTGGTGGGGACAGAGAGAAAAAGCAAGAGAGAGAGAGAGAGAGAGAGAGAAAGAGAAAAGGCGAGAGAGTGACGGGACAGAGAGAGGGAATAAGAGAGAGAGAGAGTTATGTAGGGAGAAAGGTATATTTATGAACCTTGCAGGGGCAGGCCAGTGCCGTGCCTGAGTCTTATTGGAGGAGACTATGAGGTAGCATTCCTATAGGGAGATAATGTTTGTACATGAGTTTAAGTTTCCCGCGCACGGGAGAGGCAGGAATTTACGGCCTTTGTTGTCTTTGAGTGGCAGAGCCATCTTGGGGATGCCCTTCTGACTGTGGTCTGCACCTTTCAGTCCCACCTTTTCTGCTTATTTGGGAGAGGGGCGTCGTTACTCTCTCTGGCTGCTTCCTGCTGGATGTGGGCGTTGTGGGGTGAGGTGGGGGAAGGGCACAGAGCCAGCCAGAACAGGGCCCAGAGATAGGCACTGAAGGTGAAGATTTGTGAAGGTGAGAGTTCTATAAAGGTCCCTTGTAGATGTAGAATGGCGACTTGTTCCGGCCACTCTTCCAGCAGGCACGAGGGTGGCATTAACCAGCTGTCTTGGAGGAGACTGTGGAGGTAAATAGAGAACCTGGAAGAGAACATATCTAAAAGAAAGTTAAGTGATGTTTAGGGGCAGCACCAGAAGAAGAAGTCAGGTAGGGCATAGGTAACATTGACAAGGGATGGTTGAGTTGGGGTTCTTGAATAGGGGAACTTTTGATAGTGAGGGGAAATGAAC
>NW_007197380.1:0-712 GCF_000164805.1 Carlito syrichta | reverse complement strand
TATTACATGGTAATGCTCCAAGTTTAACAACTACGACTGCAGAAGACTATGGGGAAGGGGAGGAGGCAAAAGGCTGAAATTTCAGCAAGTGACTGGGCAGAAAGAAAAAAAGCAAGGGGAAAAAAGATGCGCTAATACTGTTTGAAAATGGCAGCCTATTGATAATCACTGCATTCCTGAAAACATAGGCAAATCATACCAGCATTCCTTCCTACTTACGTTAAGCAAGCCCAACAAGCACAAGAGTTACATTGCTCTTTGAGGAAAAGGAGGCTGCTTGATAGCTGAATATATATCTAAAATCAGTCCCTGGAGTTGCTACCAAGAGCTTACAGATTTGGAAATCATGTACTTTTCTCACTAAGAAGGAGAACAAATTATTTTCTCAACTGGAAATTCTTACTTACTCCAGAAAGAATTATCCTTCTACATATATATATTTTTTTCTTTAAAGCAAAGCAAAACTACACTTAAACATAGACTTTCGGTCACAGTTCAAAATATCTATTCAGCATTCCCTCTCCCTGATGCCTTTTCTTTCAAGAAAATCACACACACACACACACACACACACACACACACACACACACAAACACACACTCACTCCAACAAGAGAGATATATATTATATAATATATATTCTGTATGAATAAGAAGATTCTTCCTCTTCTTAGTTCACATAGTGCAAAAGACACTGACTGACTTGCATATTT
>NW_007197379.1:0-1401 GCF_000164805.1 Carlito syrichta | reverse complement strand
ATTCACACACACACACACACACACACACACACACACACACACACACACACACACAAACACACACTCACTCCAACAAGAGAGATATACATTATATAATATATATTCTGTATGAATAAGAAGATTCTTCCTCTTCTTAGTTCACATAGTGCAAAAGACACTGACTTGCATATTTTCTATCCATCATTAGCCTTTATTTTAAAATCAGACACCTGGCTTAACATTTTATGGAGAAAAGGTTAAAAGCCCTAAACAACTGTAGCATAATCAGCAGGAGCATTGTAATATATAAAATCACAGTATCAATATCACAGAAATTCTCTAAAATATCGATTTTTGATTGATTGCAAGTTAATACTATCAGTTATCAAAGTAAAACTATTTTGTCATCCATGTTTGGAAGAATTTGAATTCATTTCCATTCGTGTAATCTCAAAGAAAACATGAAGAAAAGGCCGTTATTACCCAAATGGATCGATTTCTTCTTTCTTTACAAAATAAGTGAATTATCATAAACCACTTTTACACATCACAGATTTCTGAAAATGATATTTACAACATGATTACTTGCTATTTCATTTACTATTTTATATCAACTGACACATTTTAACACGTACACTTCTGCGCAATTACCAGGGGAAAAATAACCCGAATCAAATTGAAAAATTCCAATAGATACTAGTTCAATATATGTGGTGAAATTAGATACATCTGGTCTACCTTTTATTCTTTTGGATTTATCACTTCTTGTGTATCTTTTCCCATCAAAGGAACTTTAGAGGAGGAAACTTAAACTTTTAACAAAAAGAATGTGCCTTAGAAATTTCAAATTCTGCCAGAATTGGTGGCTCAGCCTGTAATCCCATGCTTTGGGAGGCTGAGGTGAGTGGATTGCCTGAGTCCATGGGTTCGAGACCCGCCTGGGCAGGCGAGACCTCATCTCTACAATAAATCAAAAAATCAACTGGGCGTGGTAGCACATGCCTGCAATTCTGGCTACTTGGAAGGCTGAGGCGGAAGGATTGCCGGAGCCCAGCAGGTCGAGGCTGCGGTGACCGGGAACAGCCACTGCACTCCAGTCTGGGTGACAGAGTGAGACTCCAACTCAAAAAAAAAAAAAGAAAAAACTTATAAATCAACTCGTTGTTCACTTGTTTAAAATAGACACTGAAACTCTATAATAGTACTTGATTGCCACTCCAAGAAACCTGAATAATGCATTTTGGAAGACTTGCACACACCCACACAATTCTGGATTAATAGCCAAGCAAACAATAAGTAATGTACTCCCCTCCAGCAAAAACTCAGTAAAACATCAATCTGACTTTTGCTTAACACTTACTGCTTAATGCTCACACATTCTCCACAACTAAGTGTCCTCTCCCAGAGGCAGTTCATTGGAGT
>NW_007197378.1:0-1452 GCF_000164805.1 Carlito syrichta | reverse complement strand
AAAAAGACATGTTACCTTCACCTTTGAATGAAAATTTAGCTAGTTATAAAAGTCATGGTTGACAATTTTTTTGTCCTTAGTGTTTTGGAAATACTTCTTTATTATGTTCATGCATTAATAGATGTGATGTCTGATCTACTGTGAGTTTGTTCTTCTTTAAGAGGCAGTATGCTTTTTGTATTTGACAATCGTTACATGTTCTCTCTATCTTTGATCTTCTTCAGTCTTAATTCTTGCTCTTAATGTTCATGGGTAGATTTGGTTTTGTTATACCTTGTACCTAGTGTATATATGAGGGAAGACCCCCCAAAAACCCAGAATTTATAATTGTGTATTTCTTCTTACATTTTTAAACTTGTCACCTTCAAAGTACTCTCCATTTGATACAGTACACATACCGAGATCCTTTTTCTACTACTCAAAGAAGTTTGTGAACTTGTCAATTTGGATGCCTTTTAGTGCTTCTGCTGTTTTTTGTTTCACGTCTTCCACATCAGTGGAACATTAGTTGCCCTTTGAGGTCTTTTTTCATCAGGAAAAACAAAAAAAAGTTGCTTGGGGTGAGATCACATGAATAGGGAGGGTGGGGCCCAGGAGTCATGCTGTTTTGTGTCCAAAAGTGCTGAATACTTTCTGTGGTGTGGACAGCTGTGTTTATAAATCACCCATCATAAATGGACAAGTCCATAGAAATAAGCCAAAATATAATAATAATAATAATAAACTTAAGACAATGCAGCCTCTCACAACAATGTTAGCTGCTACACTGTGCTGATGGGAAATTCTAGAACACTCATGGGGAAACCTGTACTACAAGGGGCCCTCCTTTTCAAAAATAATTCCATTTTATTGTTTGGTTTTTTTGGTCCCTCCTCATAGTTAGTTCTTGCCATTTTTTGCTTTAAACTGTGAATCATGTCACGTGGTATAGAACATACTTATTCTATTTTATTCCCATCAGACAATGAATTTCTTGGAGCCTTCTAAGAGTTCCCCCAACATTTTGTAAATCTGACATATCTCACTTAGGGATTGGAAATGATACAAGAATTATGGTAACAGGACTTTGTTAATCCTAAATAGTTTATAATGATGAATGTATTGGCTTTATCAGTCAGGATTATGGGTTGCAAGCAACAGAAAACTGTTGCTAGCTTAAGTAGAAAAGGATAATTTTTTTCTAGAAGCCATAAAGTGCCATCTAATCATCAAAGAAGATCTGGAGAACCAAGCTTAAAAAATAGCCACCTACCTATGCAAATTAGGCAACAAAAATAAACAGACAAGGTTGTGCTACCAGAATAGTCTATTTGGGATATTGCTGAGGACAACAATACCACCAATAACTGTCACTGCTGTGACACAGTGCACATTGCTGCCAGTGAATTATGAATATATTGTAATCTGCTTTCTTTATATCCAATGCTTAATTTTCAATTCCATAGGGAGGAA
>NW_007197377.1:0-822 GCF_000164805.1 Carlito syrichta | reverse complement strand
ATGAGTGAGAGCATATGGTACTCTGTTCTTTGTTTCTGTGATAGACTACAGAGTATCATCAACTCCAAATCTATCCAAATTGCTGCCAAGTCCATATGTTTGTCCTTTTTCTGGCTACATAATATTCCATTTTGTACATGTACCACGTTTTCTTTATCCAGTCCAGGTTTGATGGGCAACATTGTTGGTTCAAAGTGTTTGCTATTGTGAATATAGCTGCAACACACATACATGTGCAGGTATCTTTTTTGTAGAATGATTTGAGTTCCTCTGGGTATATTACCAATAAGGGAATTGCTGAGTCATATGGAAGATCAATTTGTAGTATTTTCAGAAATCACCACATGTCTTCCAAAGAGGTTGTACTACCTTACATTTCGACCAGCAGTGTAGAAGCCTTTCTTTTTCTCCACATCCTTGCTAGCATCTGTTGTTGTTTGTATTTTAGTGATGGCCATTCTTACTGGGCTTAGATGGTATTTCAATGTAGCTTTGATTTGCATTTTTCTGATGATGCCTGAGTGTCTGTTGACTGCCCTTATATCTTTTTTTGAGAAGTGTCTATTTATATCTTTTGCCCACTTTTAAAAGAGACTGTTTTTTTTTCCTTTCCGGCATTTGAGTTTCTTGTAGATCCTAGAGTTTTGGCCTCTGCCATATATACAGTTGACAAATAATATTTCCCATTCTGTGGGCTGTCTCCCTACTGACTTGATGGTGTATTCTGCTTTGCAGAAGTTCATTAATTTTATGAGGTCCCACTCATCTATCTTATTTCTTAAAATATCGGTTTAGGGTTCTGAATAAGAATTGGTGGCCGGT
>NW_007197376.1:0-831 GCF_000164805.1 Carlito syrichta | reverse complement strand
TTCTGTGATAGACTACAGAGTATCATCAACTCCAAATCTATCCAAATTGCTGCCAAGTCCATATGTTTGTCCTTTTTATGGCTGCATGATATTCCATTTTGTACATGTACCACGTTTTCTTTATCCAGTCCAGGTTTGATGGGCAACATTGTTGTTTCAAAGTGTTTGCTATTGTGAATAGAGCTGCAACACACATACATGTGCAGGTATCTTTTTTGTAGAATGATTTGAGTTCCTCTGGGTATATTACCAATAGGGGAATTGCTGAGTCATATGGAAGATCAATTTGTAGTATTTTCAGAAATCACCACATGTCTTCCAAAGAGGTTGCACTACCTTACATTTCGACCAGCAGTGTAGAAGCCTTTCTTTTTCTCCACATCCTTGCTAGCATCTGTTGTTGTTTGTATTTTAGTGATGGCCATTCTTACTGGGCTTAGATGGTATTTCAATGTAGCTTTGATTTGCATTTTTCTGATGATGCCTGAGTGTCTGTTGACTGCCCTTATATCTTTTTTTGAGAAGTGTCTATTTATATCTTTTGCCCACTTTTAAAAGAGACTGTTTTTTTTTTCCTTTCCAGCATTTGAGTTTCTTGTAGATCCTAGAGTTTTGGCCTCTGCCATATATACAGTTGACAAATAATATTTCCCATTCTGTGGGCTGTCTCCCTACTGACTTGATGGTGTATTCTGCTTTGCAGAAGTTCATTAATTTTATGAGGTCCCACTCATCTATCTTATTTCTTAAGGTATCGGTTTAGGGTTCTGAATAAGAATTGGTAGCCGGTTCCAATTTCCATAAGGGTGTCTCCTGCATTTCTAAGACTCT
>NW_007197375.1:0-898 GCF_000164805.1 Carlito syrichta | reverse complement strand
CCAGTCCAGGTTTGATGGGCAACATTGTTGTTTCAAAGTGTTTGCTATGTGAATAGAGCTGCAACACACATACATGTGCAGGTATCTTTTTTGTAGAATGATTTGAGTTCCTCTGGGTATATTACCAATAGGGGAATTGCTGAGTCATATGGAAGATCAATTTGTAGTATTTTCAGAAATCACCACATGTCTTCCAAAGAGGTTGCACTACCTTACATTTCGACCAGCAGTGTAGAAGCCTTTCTTTTTCTCCACATCCTTGCTAGCATCTGTTGTTGTTTGTATTTTAGTGATGGCCATTCTTACTGGGCTTAGATGGTATTTCAATGTAGCTTTGATTTGCATTTTTCTGATGATGCCTGAGTGTCTGTTGACTGCCCTTATATCTTTTTTTGAGAAGTGTCTATTTATATCTTTTGCCCACTTTTAAAAGAGACTGTTTTTTTTTTCCTTTCCGGCATTTGAGTTTCTTGTAGATCCTAGAGTTTTGGCCTCTGCCATATATACAGTTGACAAATAATATTTCCCATTCTGTGGGCTGTCTCCCTACTGACTTGATGGTGTATTCTGCTTTGCAGAAGTTCATTAATTTTATGAGGTCCCACTCGTCTATCTTATTTCTTAAGGTATTGGTTTAGGGTTCTGAATAAGAATTGGTAGCCGGTTCCAATTTCCATAAGGGTGTCTTCTGCATTTTCTAAGACTCTTAGAGTTTGAGGTTTTACATTTAGGTCTTTGATGCATTTAGAGTTAATTTTTGTGTGCGGTGATATGGAGGGGCCCTGTTTCAATCTTTTGCATGTGGTTAGTCAGTTTTCCCAGCACTGTTTACTGAATAGATTCTCCTCTTCCCTGAGACTCTATAGGATGATGCAAAGAGGAAATGAATGGAAGCAAT
>NW_007197374.1:0-1183 GCF_000164805.1 Carlito syrichta | reverse complement strand
TTTTTTTGAGAAGTGTCTATTTATATCTTTTGCCCACTTTTAAAAGAGACTGTTTTTTTTTCCTTTCCAGCATTTGAGTTTCTTGTAGATCCTAGAGTTTTGGCCTCTGCCATATATACAGTTGACAAATAATATTTCCCATTCTGTGGGCTGTCTCCCTACTGACTTGATGGTGTATTCTGCTTTGCAGAAGTTCATTAATTTTATGAGGTCCCACTCGTCTATCTTATTTCTTAAGGTATTGGTTTAGGGTTCTGAATAAGAATTGGTAGCCGGTTCCAATTTCCATAAGGGTGTCTTCTGCATTTTCTAAGACTCTTAGAGTTTGAGGTTTTACATTTAGGTCTTTGATGCATTTAGAGTTAATTTTTGTGTGCGGTGATATGGAGGGGCCCTGTTTCAATCTTTTGCATGTGGTTAGTCAGTTTTCCCAGCACTGTTTACTGAATAGATTCTCCTCTTCCCTGAGACTCTATAGGATGATGCAAAGAGGAAATGAATGGAAGCAATAAACAGATACACACACACATACTGAAAACAAACTGGAATAACAACAAGGCTAAACAAAACGATCAGCAACAAAAAGACCCCCAAGTAATCTCAGCCCACACATACATGCCTAGCACAATGTGAATAGGGACAAAGAACAGAAAGACCGAAGGAAAAACGGGGGGGGGGGTTCAGGTCGAACCCTCACACATCTATTGACATATCCGTTAAACTATAAAAAATGAATATGAAAAAAATCCCAAGAAGAACAAAAGAGCAAAAACCAACAATCACAACAAAACCAAAAGATAAAAACTCCATCATTCACTTACACATATTCAAAAAACGACAAATAAAAGAAGGAAGTAACAGAAGAAGAAAAGGAAAAGAAAAGAAAAATTTGGGGGGAGTCGCAGATCAAACCCTCACAAACATATTTACACAAAAAGAAAAAATATTTTTAAAATAGACGAACTAACAAGAAAACAGTGAAAAATTTTTTTTATTTAAAAAGTAATTGAAGCTGGGCTCGGTGGCTCAGCCTGTAATCCCAGCACTTTGGGAGGCCGAGGTGACTGGATTGCCTGAGCCTGCGGGTTCTGGACCCGCCTGGGCAACTTGGCAAGACCTTCATCTCTACATAAATCAAATCAGTCGGTCGTGGTAGCGCACGCCTGTAGTTCCAGCTACTTGG
>NW_007197373.1:0-816 GCF_000164805.1 Carlito syrichta | reverse complement strand
TCAAGAAAGGGGTGCTGGATTTTATCAAAAGCTTTTTCTGCATCTAATGATATGATCATGTGGTTTTTGTTTTGACATCTGTTGATGTATTAAATTACATTTATGGTTTTACGAATGTTAAACCAGTCTTGCATGCCAGGAATGAAGCCTACTTGGTCATGGTGGATGATTTTTGAGATGTATTGCTGAATCCGGTTTGCTAGGATTTTGTTGAGAATTTTAGCATCTATGTTCATCAAAGATATTGGCCTGTAGTTCTCTTTCTTTGTTGGATCTTTACCTGGCTTGGGTATCAATGTGATGTTGGCTTCATAAAATGATTTGGGGAGAGTTCCATCTTTTTCAATTGCCTGGAATACCTTCAGTAGAATTGGTATCAGCTCCTCCTTGAATGTCTTGTAGAATTCTGCTGGAAAGCCATCAGGACCAGGGCTTTTTTTTGTAGGAAGCTTTCTTATTACGTAGTCAATTTCTTTGATTGTTATTGGTCTATTTAGGGTATCAATTTCTTCTTGTTCCAACCTAGGTAGGTTGTGTGATGTCAGAAAGTACTCCATTTCCTTATGGTTTTCAAGTTTGTTTCCATACAAGTGTACGTAGTAGTCTCTAATGATCTTTTGTATTTCTTCAGGGTCGGATGTGACTTCATCTTTTGTGTTTCTGATTATGCTTATTTGGTTTTTTTCTCGTTTTTTCTTGGTCAGTCTAGCTAGGGGACCATCGATCTTGTTTACCCTTTCGAAGAACCAGCTTTTTGTTTCATTGATTTTTTGTATTATCTTTGTGTCTTCTATGTCCTGATTTGGCTTTTATTTT
>NW_007197372.1:0-1505 GCF_000164805.1 Carlito syrichta | reverse complement strand
CACAGTATCATAGATAGTTGGGTTTGTGACCAAATTTTTTTCTCAATCAGGTAATGCTTCAGTCAAGAATCATTTACATGTTCCCTGAGACCTTGCATGAGAAATCCTCTAGAGCAGTGCTTCTTTACCTCTAATGTGCCTAGGACTCATCTGGGGATCTTGGGAAAATACAAAATCAGTAGGACTGGAGGAAGGTCGGAGATTCTTTGATCTAACAAGCTCCGAGGTATGCAGATGCTGTCAGTACATGGTCAACATTTTGAGACAACTGGCTAGACAATAGAACTAGAAGTGAACATGCTAAAAAATATTAGATGATGCCAAATTGCTCTTCAAAGTGGATGAACCTGTCTACACTCCCAGTGGCAGCATAAGTCAGTTTTATTTGTGTACTTTCCCACCAACAGTTTTAATTTTCAGATGTTTTATGTCAGTGGTTTTAAAAAGGGTATGAAGGTACCTTGCTTAAATTCATTTTTCTCTGATAACTGGAAGTTGAACCTCCTTTCAGATGTTTATTATGTATCTGGTCTTGCTCTTCTGTGTATATCTTGTTTACTTATTTGTGGTTTTTCTTATTGTTTTGCATGAAAACTTTAAAAATTCTACACTCTAGCCGGGCTCGGTGGCTCAGCCTGTAATCCCGCGCCTTTGGGAGGCTGAGGTGAGTGGATTGCCTGAGCCCACGGGTTCGAGACCCGCCTGGGCAGCGAGACCTCATCTCTACAATAAATCAAAAAATCAGCCGGGCATGGTAGCGCATGCCTGTAATTCCGGCTACTTGGAAGGCTGAGGCGGAAGGATCGCCGGAGCCCAGCAGGTCGAGGCTGCGGTGGCCGGGAGCGGCCACTGCACTCCAGTCTAGGCGACAGAGTGAGACTCCAACTCAAAAAAAAAAAAAAAAAAAAAATTCTACACTCTAACTAACGTTTTGACTGTATATCCTTTGAAAATATTTTCTAAGCCGGGCTCGGTGGCTCAGCCTGTAATTCCGGGAGGCTGAGATGAGTGGATTGCCTGAGCCCACGGGTTCGAGACCCACCTGGGAAACTTGGCGAGACCTCATCTCTACAATAAACAAAAAAATGAGCCGGGCGTGGTAGCACATGCCTGTACTTCTGGCTACTTGGAAGGCTGAGGCGGAAGGATCACTAGAGCCCAGCAGGTCGAGGCTGCGGTGGCCGGGAGCGGCCACTGCACTTCAGTCTGGGCGACCGAGTGAGACTCCAACTCAAAAAAAAAAAAAAAAAGAAAATATTTTCTACACCTGCATTTATCTTTTAATGTTGCTTTTAGTGAACAGGATATCTTAAAATTAATATGCTATAATTGAAACATTTTCCCCTGTGTTTGCATTTTGAAACATTGCATGAGAAATTCTTCTTAAGCTCCAAAGCCATAAAAATATTTTATTATATTTTCTTCTAAATATTGAAAAGACTTTATTTTCTTATATAGTTTTTCACTCATCAGGAATTGATTTTTGTATATGATGTAAGTAGGAA
>NW_007197371.1:0-771 GCF_000164805.1 Carlito syrichta | reverse complement strand
TGATAGATATTCTCAAATTGCTTCCAAAGTGGGTGTACCAATACCCTCAATATGAGAGCTTTAGTGACTTCATGTCTCTCAACTTTTGATATTCCTGCTTTTCTAATTTTAGCCAACTAGTTCAGTGGTTGAAAGATCTTAAAAAGACAGATTTTTTTTTAAAACAGCCATTTCAGTAACTGTACTTGGGGTATTAATGATCCACCCAGGTGTTGTTTAAACATGCATGGTCAAAACATTATGCAAACAATACCCTGTTCAACAGAATGCAGAGGGCTTTCACACACACTGCTCTTAAGAAGCAAAGCCATAGTTAATTCATATCCAAGGACACAACTATGTGAGCAGTAAATAAAGTCTTGCCATGCAGGTCAACAGATCAAGAAGGATATTGCTACACTGGAAGTCCTCAAGGACACCAACTAGCACCTCTTTGTTCTGCCTAGCATTGGATGGCTAGTTAATGCTTATGAAATGAATGAATGAATGAATGAATGAATGATAAGACAGGCTGTTGAAGAGAACTGAATTATCTACAGAGATCTTTTAAAATTATTCTCATTGCTTTCACTTAATATTTTTTATATCTATTTTATTATGATAATTAAAGATGAAGGTAAGGAAGTATCTAAGATGAAACTTTTGAATAATGATCTGGTTCCTGGAAAAAGATTGAAGGCCAGATATAGAGAATTATTAGGCCAGCACTGTACATCTTTTGGTAAAGAGTTTGCCAATAAATAAAATTTTCAAATATTTCCCATATTTTAT
>NW_007197370.1:0-827 GCF_000164805.1 Carlito syrichta | reverse complement strand
GCTTCCAAAGTGGGTGTACCAATTACCCTCAATATGAGAGCTTTAGTGACTTCATGTCTCTCAACTTTTGATATTTCCTGCTTTTCTAATTTTAGCCAACTAGTTCAGTGGTTGAAAGATCTTAAAAAGACAGATTTTTTTTTAAAACAGCCATTTCAGTAACTGTACTTGGGGTATTAATGATCCACCCAGGTGTTGTTTAAACATGCATGGTCAAAACATTATGCAAACAATACCCTGTTCAACAGAATGCAGCGGGCTTTCACACACACTGCTCTTAAGAAGCAAAGCCATAGTTAATTCATATCCAAGGACACAACTATGTGAGCAGTAAATAAAGTCTTGCCATGCAGGTCAACAGATCAAGAAGGATATTGCTACGCTGGAAGTCCTCAAGGACACCAACTAGCACCTCTTTGTTCTGCCTAGCATTGGATGGCTAGTTAATGCTTATGAAATGAATGAATGAATGAATGAATGAATGATAAGACAGGCTGTTGAAGAGGACTGAATTATCTACAGAGATCTTTTAAAATTATTCTCATTGCTTTCACTTAATATTTTTTATATCTATTTCATTATGATAATTAAAGATGAAGGTAAGGAAGTATCTAAGATGAAACTTTTGAATAATGATCTGGTTCCTGGAAAAAGATTGAAGGCCAGATATAGAGAATTATTAGGCCAGCACTGTACATCTTTTGGTAAAGAGTTTGCCAATAAATAAAATTTTCAAATATTTTCCCATATTTTATACTTTTTTTAAAAATAAAAACAAACTCATTATTCTAAGGCTGTGTTCAGACACAGATGTCCAAATTTACTCT
>NW_007197369.1:0-1007 GCF_000164805.1 Carlito syrichta | reverse complement strand
CTTCCAAAAGCTATAATATATTGCCACCAGAAGATTCCGAGGTAAGTCAGGATAGTTCTTTAATTCATTTTACCTAAATGCACACTCTATACCAGATCTAACAGACAGTTCCTGTTCCAGTTCCAGTTTATAGTTTCCTCTCTTCAGAGGTTACTCTTTCATTAAATTGTGAGTGAAAGTAAAATTTAAGCCTAAATTTTTCTGATTCCAAAGTTTTAGGCTTTATATTGCATTCTGCTATACTACCTGAAACAAAAGATTTTAAAAATCCATGAATTTTTATATTCCATATTGTTGATCAGTAATGAGCTATTAATAAATTATATTTCCTTATTTATCATAATATAGAATATATTTCTTGGAAGGCTATTATACAGACACACTTTGCTAGTCTCCAGAGGTATAAATTGCATGTGAAAAAGACACAAAAACTTTGACTTATTGGCACTTGTAGTCTAGAGTAATAGACATTAACCAAAAAACCATGCAAAATAAATTTATAATTACAAACTGTAATTACTGTCCTGAAACTAATTTATGAAGTGCTATAGAATGAGAACTTCTAAAGAAATCAAGACATCAGAAAAGACATTCCTGAGAAAGCAACATTTGTGAAGAAATTTGGTAGAAGTTAATATATTATTACACAAGGTTTTTCCTTCTAAAGTCATTTTTAAACTAACCTATTAGTTGCATTAAAAAGAGACCTCATCTCTACAACAAATCAAAGTTAGCTGGGTGTGGTAGCGCGTGCCTGTGATTCCGGCTTCTCGGAAGGCTGAGGCAGAAGGATCGACGGAGCCCAGCAGGTCGAGGCTGCAGTGGCCGGGAGCGGCTGCACTCCAGTCTGGGCGACAGAGTGAGACTCCAAATCAAATAATAATAATAATAATAATAATAATAATAATAATTTTAAATAATAAGACATTTTCATACTTAAAAAAGTGATAGAAATAAATTTTTAACTAAATGATAAATAAGATTTTAGTTTCATAAGGTGCCACTAA
>NW_007197368.1:0-788 GCF_000164805.1 Carlito syrichta | reverse complement strand
ATGCAGACATAGAATAAATAAATTCAAGTATAAAAAAATGATGAATTAGCCTAACCTACTTTGGGTTTTTTGTGTTTTGTTTGTAGATACAGAGTCTTGCTATATTGCCCGGGTTAGAGTGCATCGCAGACTTGAACAATCGGGCTCAAGCGGTCCTCTCACTTCAGCTTTCTGAGTTGCTGGGACTAACGACACACACCACCATACTCCAGGGTTTTTTGTATTTTTCATAACGATGAAGTTTCCCGACAAACTTCCAGGCTCAACGTATCCTCCTGCCACTGCATCCCAAAATGCTGGGATCACAGTCATGAGCTTCTGTGTCTGACTGGGGTTTTTATTATTATCATGAAGCAAGGGTTGCAATCGGCCACTCTCTGTGTCTTGTTCGTATGTGGATGAACAGCGGACTGGCATCTATTGTCCAAAGCGAGATTAATGGTAAAACATTGCCTATTTAGTAAGTTTTTCAAGGTTGTGTTCTGTAGAGTGACTCTAGATGGACCGTCGCTGCAAAATCTGGTGGTTAAATACACGAGCGCAGCAGAGTCCTGTCCTTGTTCGGCCTCAAAAGCAGGGGGGCCGATGGCATCAACAATCGCATAGCCCCTTGGAAAGACAGCCTCTGCAGTCATGGGTGGACCACCAACCATGGAAACACAGCTCAATGGAAAGAGTTTTGCCTGCTGCTTTATGCTGCTTGGACTCGGGCCAAGCATCGGACACAGCGTCCACTGGTCCCTCCCACAGGAGAGTGCCAGCCGCGAAGGCCCATCCCCAAAGGAAGA
>NW_007197367.1:0-1160 GCF_000164805.1 Carlito syrichta | reverse complement strand
TGCTTTAAAAAAAAAAAGAAAGAAAGAAATCGTTCATTACACAATATAGAACTCAGAATTAAGAAAACAACATTTAAGTTGAAGTACCTAGCTATTTGAATATTCACTTTTTAAAAACTGTACATTTATGCTGCCAATGTGTATACATCTGCTTCAACTCTAGGTCAAACTAAATTTGCAGTCCAACTCATGTTAAGTGGTGTGGTGTAGTTTGATAGAAAATAACAAATATTATCAGAGTTAGAAAATCGTACATTAACCAATTAATTAACAAAAGAAAAAACAAAGTATTAAACAAATTACTATTATAAATTTTAAGACAACATGTGAAATTGATTTTCGTAGTAGTCTCCAAATGTGCCCTTCACCCCACCCCTCACCTCCCCACCAGTGAACCATGATTCCCAATGTTTACCCCCCTGCAGAGCTTGGTCTACTTGAACGTGAGTTGATACTGTGACTTACTTCCGATGTGTTGGAGGCAGTGTAAGCATTTGTGTTTTATTTCCAAAGTTAAATCATAAGTAGCTGTGCTTATATCTAGATACCCTGAAATATCAGTTCTAGGAGAAGCCAGCCACCTTGCAAGAGGTCCTGTTACCTTGAAGCCACTGTGCTGTGAAGGAACCTTTCCATGGAGAGAGGTGGATGCTTGGTCAGCCTCTAGTTATGTGTGCCATCCAAATTCAAGCACCAGACAAGTGAGTGAAGAAGTGGCTTCAGACATTTCAGTCCCAGGGCATACCCTGTAGGGAGGACCCAAGGAGTCAGCCTAACAGCCAGAATTGAACTCCTGTGCAGCCTTCAAATCATCTTCAATTATGTGAAGCCCAGTGATGCAGTTTTGCCTGATGAGACACAAACAACAAGGAGGAGATACGAGTCACTCTCTGTAATCTAATGGAATTTCTGATCCACACAATTGGGAGTATCACTGCTACAGAAATGAATTCAAAAGATGGCCTCTATGTATTGGCTGCTACGTTGTTTATTCTTTACTACAGGATGAGACTTACTAGCTCAAAGCCCACTGGTGCTAAAATCAAATTGTATACATGCAAATTGTTTTTAAAATAGCCCACCAGGGGAAAAAAAATTGCCATTTAGGCACTTCCTGACTTGCCTATCCTGAGAAACCTCACCCAATATCTGCCAGCTAT
>NW_007197366.1:0-857 GCF_000164805.1 Carlito syrichta | reverse complement strand
TCAGTGCTGACCAAGTCGTTGTTCAGCATCGTGCCATTTAGTGTCCATGTCTTTGTGGGCTTTGGGGAAATGTTGGTTTTGATATTTATTTTTATTCCACCGTGGCCAGACAATGTGCATGGCAAGATTTCAACCTTATGGAATTTGTTTATGTATTTGATTTATGGCCAAGGATGTGATCAATCTTGGAGCATGTTCCATGTGGTGATGAGTAGAATGTATATTCTGTGGTTGTTGGGTGGATTAATCTGTAGGTATCTACTAATTCTATTTGGTCAAGTGTCAAGTTTAGGTTCTGCTTCTCCTTGTTGATTTTTTGTCTCGATGATCTATCTAGGGTTGTCAGTCAGGTATTCAAGTCCCCTGCTATAATAGTGTTTGAGTCAATATCTTTTTTTTAGTTTTTTTAGTAGTTACTTTATAAATCTTCTTGCTCCTGTGTTGGGTGCATATACATTTAGGATGGATATTTCTTGTTGATGGATTGAACATTTTATCATTATGTAGTATCCTTTTGCATCTTTTAAAATTTTTGATAGCTTAAAGATTGTTTTGTCTGATATTAAGACTACAACTCCTGCCTTCTTTTGTGATTCATTTGCCTTGGAAACTTGTTTTCCGTCCTTTAACTTTGAGTCTGTGTGCGTCCCTTGTAGTGAGATGAGTCTCCTGGATGCAGCAAATAATGGGGTCATGGTTTCTTATCCTGTCCACCATTCTGTGTCTTTTTAGTGGTGAATTTAGTACATTCACATTCCGGTTAATTATTGAAATGTGGGGGTTTATCCCTGTCATGAGATTCTTATAGAGTTGTTGTTGTTCCTGTTTGCTTGCTGTCTTTAGGGTTTTGGGTTGAT
>NW_007197365.1:0-756 GCF_000164805.1 Carlito syrichta | reverse complement strand
AACCACATTGAGGTACCACTTAACCCCAGTAAGAATGGTCATCATTAATAAAACACACAATAAGTACTGCCTAGGATGAGGAAAAAAAGGAATGCTTCTACACTGCTGGTGGGAATGCAAACTAGCAAAATTTCTTTGGAAGACAATGTGACAGTTTCTAAAAGAAATAGAAATTGACTTTCCACATGACCCAGCAATCTCCCTACTGAGAGTATACGTGGAGGAACTCAAACCATTTTACCAAAAAGATACCTGCACAACTTGTTTGTTGCAGCTCTATCCACAGTACCAAAAATATGAAACCAGCCATGCTGCCCATTGAAGCTGGACTGGTTTAAAAAATGTGGTATGTATACACAATGGAATATTATGTAACCATAAAAGACAAATATATGGACTTCACAGCAACTTGGGTGGATTTAGGGTCTATCATACGCAGTGATTTATCACAGAAACAAAGAACAAAGTACTAAATGTTCTCACTCATAAGTGGACCTTGAACTATCATCATAATACTATAAGAAAGGGATTGGAAATAGTGGGAAACTGCCAGGAAGGGGGTATGGGATTGGCAGTTGAGGGAAACTGCCAGGGGAGTGAGGGCACACCTCATCAATAAGGATACCTGCATAATGAATATTTGTATACCTAACCCTGAATTGTACTTCTCATCTTTCAAATAAAATAATAAAATAAATAAGATCCACGTTTAAGGTGAACACATATCTCTGGTTTTTTCACTTACAGTTTCACTGA
>NW_007197364.1:0-1493 GCF_000164805.1 Carlito syrichta | reverse complement strand
TCCAGTAAGAATGGTCATCATTAATAAAACACACAATAAGTGCTGCCTAGGATGAGGAAAAAAAGGAATGCTTCTACACTGCTGGTGGGAATGCAAACTAGCAAAATTTCTTTGGAAGACAATGTGACAATTTCTAAAAGAAATAGAAATTGACTTTCCACATGACCCAGCAATCTCCCTACTGAGAGTATACGTGGAGGAACTCAAACCATTTTACCAAAAAGATACCTGCACAACTTGTTTGTTGCAGCTCTATCCACAGTACCAAAAATATGAAACCAGCCATGCTGCCTATTGAAGCTGAACTGGTTTAAAAAATGTGGTATGTATACACAATGGAATATTATGTAACCATAAAAGACAAATATATGGACTTCACAGCAACTTGGATGGATTTAGGGTCTATCATACTCAGTGATTTATCACAGAAACAAAGAACAGAGTACTAAATGTTCTCACTCATAAGTGGACCTTGAACTATCATCATAATACTATAAGAAAGGGATTGGAAATAGTGGGAAACTGCCAGGAAGGGGGTATGGGATTGGCAGTTGAGGGAAACTGCCAGGGGAGTGAGGGCACACCTCATCAATAAGGATACCTGCATAATGAATATTTGTATACCTAACCCTGAATTGTACTCCTCATCTTTCAAATAAAATAATAAAATAAAATAAGAATCCACGTGTAAGGGTGATCACATATCTCTGGTTTTTTCACTTACAGTTTCACTGAACATAACTGCAAGTTCATCCCTATTGTTACCAATGGCAGCATTTCACTCTTGTGTATGGAGAAATCGTACTCTGTGTATATATCTGCCCCATTTTTTTATCCACTCATGAATTGATGAATGCTTATGTTGATCCCACAGCTTGACTCCTGTGATTAGTGCTACAGGGGATATAGGATTGCAGAAACCTTTCAATGTGCTGATCACATTTCCTATGAAAATATACCCAGCAGTGAGGTGCCAGGTCACACAGTAGGGCTATTTATAGTTTTTTTTAAAGAAACTTCTACAGTAATCCACAATGGCTGTACTAATTAACATTCCCACCCACAGTGTGCAAGGGTTCCCTTTCTCGACACCCTCAACAGCACTTGCTATCTTCCATCTTTTTGATAACAGTCATCCTAACAGGTATGAGAGTATAACTCATTGTGGTTTTAATATATATTTCCTTGAGGATGAGTGATATTAAAAACATTTTAATAGATCTTTTTGCCGTTTGTATGTCTCTTCTTTTGAGAAATGTTTATTCAAGTATTTTTGCCTGATTTTTAAACTGGCTATTTGTTTTCTTACTGTTGGGTTGCTTGAGTTTCTTATATATTTTGGACATGACCTGCTTATCAGATATAAGGTTTACAGATAATTTCTCCCAATTTGTAGGTTGCTTCTGCTCTCTGTCAATCGTATCCTTGGCTGGGCAGAAGCTTTTTAATTTGATGTAGTCCCATTTACCTAGTTTTGGCTTGTGTTGACCATG
>NW_007197363.1:0-878 GCF_000164805.1 Carlito syrichta | reverse complement strand
CGGCACACACTCTCATTACTTCCCTCTGCTGGACTCCCTCAAGCCTGTTCTGGCAAGGCTAGGTGGATTCCCAGGGCCTTGATGAAAGGGCACTGAGCCAGTGTCTTCTGATACACAACTAATATTGTACATGCAACATCACACAATGTTGGGCCACCTGTATAACCTTAAACAATGCAAGACCAAAGAGCCATGTCCATAGACAAATGCAATGCCATACCCTAACACTAATTATTTTGAAATTGGGTGGAATCCTTCTGTAGAATAAGCCACTATGCATATGCAAATAACTGAACAGCTGATGCTTATGTATTTTTAAAATTATAAATTCCAGGTTTGGAATCATGAAAGAATTAGACTGTTGTTCTTTTTAACAAATTACCGGAAAATTGTGTTCAGACTTAAAAGTTAATTGTAACCTTTCCAACATCTTACATCTCTGGTGATTGTTTAGGTCAATAGAGTTATCGTTAAGCAAGGAAAGAAATGAGGCTGTGACCCACACATTAATTATGTTTATTTGTCTTGAGTATCTGAAAACAAAATGGTCACTCCTGCTGGATTATTTACCTAAGTTACTTCCTGAATATAATAATAATGGTATGTAAATAGTACTCTGTGTTTTTTCAAATACATTATCTCATTTGATCCCCCAAACAACAGTTAAACATATATCTTTCCCTCAACTGCACCGATGAGAAACTGAAGCTTAAACACATGACAGTGTATTCAAGATATATTGCTAAATCTGTTTTAAGAACACCACTTGTCTATTGACACTAATCTCATGTTGTTGATATTTTTTCACTCTGCCTGATTAAAATAAATATTCATGCCTAAGAAATGAACACTTACATCTAATGAAAGACATATGTCTA
>NW_007197362.1:0-898 GCF_000164805.1 Carlito syrichta | reverse complement strand
GATCATTGTTGCCTTCTTGAGCTGGTATATCTAAATTCTCCACCCTTGGGCATTAGAGCTTCTGATTTTGGGGCCTTCAAACTCTGAGATTGCTAGCAAGGCTATCCACTCCCCAAAGTTTTCAGACAATTGCTTACGAGGGGGGACAAAAAGAAAACCGGAATTATCTTTTTGAGGGTGAACCCCATGTAGCACAGGCTTCCCTCAGTAGTCTAGTGATCCAGGAACCCATTGGCATCAGAGTACCAGCTGCCATCATTTTGAGAAGCTGCATTCAGCTTCAGTGATTTTTTTGTTGTTGAGATTCTTTCAACGAGTTTGCCCATTTCATAATGGGTGATTTGCAAGCGCAGCTGCCCACAGCGCACTGAGTGTTCTGCAGTTTTTGACCCAAAGTGACATGTCCCTCATGCCCCCCCTCCTCATTCACTTGGTCTCACCCTCAGCAACTTTATTGTTTCCCCAGATGAAAAAGTTCTTGAAGGGAAGTCTTTTACTGATGTGGAAGAGATGAAACAAAAAATGACAGAAACACTGAAAGGCATCGAAGAGTTCAAAAACTGTTTTGAGCAGTGGAAAAATGTCTCAATAGGTATATTGCATCAAACAGAGAGTACTCTGAAGGTGATTGAAGTTTAAACATGTAAGAATAAATACACAATTTTTTATAAATAAATCCTGGGTTGTTTTTTGGTTTTGGCATCCTACCTCCTTTATATTCAAAGATAAAAACTAAATAATCTAATTACTAAAAAAATTAAGACCTTAGTTTTTTCTTATGATCTAGAACTTGGGTTTCAATATATTTTTACATTATATTTTAATATTTTTATTTTAGCCTGTAATAATGCCTACTATATCTTCTTAGTCACTCTTCTTTTTATAAACAAATTAAAAA
>NW_007197361.1:5324-10037 GCF_000164805.1 Carlito syrichta | reverse complement strand
CATCCACCACCACTATAACCCTGTTTCCAGATGCACAAAGAGACTTAAGTTCCAGCAGGCTCCTAAAGGAGATATTCAAAGTGTGACCCAGAGGGATCATACTACACTACAAAAAAACTCCATGAGTTTCTAAATTATATAGGCAGAAAGTGGAGGAACATGTCTGGGAATTGATATTAAGGTTGTGGGATAATGATGGAAGGAACTTAAACTTGGGTAAGTCTGAATTTATTGATATGGGTCCACAAAGCAGAGATTCTACATTAATGTTACAGTTCAAGGAGTTAGGAGGGGCACTGACATTTTAGTTGGTTGACTGAAACATGGTTCAAAAGATGGTCCACAGTGAGTAAATTGGAAATATCAATTATTCTTAGTTTAATGTAGAAAAAAATAATTCAAATGATTAGGAAGACTAGAATGCTAGGGTGAATCTGTCATTTAAGACTTATTCACCTTCACTGAGAGAATCCAGAAGATAAACACTTCACCAATATTTTGAGAAATAAATTTTTGAGGAGAGCTCTAACATCTTTGAAAAGCTTTGTGATTGCTCTTCTCTGTAGTGGTAACCTCAGTCAATCATATGGAAAACCTAAATGCAGTGGCAGTGATTGGAGCATAAGGTGGCAAGGGCCAAAGGCTGTCACTCAATTAATTGCCAAAGTCATTGTGTGTGTAGTTACCTTAATGGACAGCAGAGTCAGACCAGCAGTCACAGTAGTCTGACTCCTGCAGACCTATGGCATAAATCATTGTGTTCCTTCAGTGAAATAGGCAGCCTACTCAACCTTTGTTTGATCTGTACATGCAGAAAAGTTCTAGTAAAGTGAACAAAAGACTAACTTGGGTCATGAGAACAAAGTCATGGAGCCTCAATAAATTCTCAGATGTGAGCCAGTTTACAGACCCAGAATCTCTTCAATAAAGAGGAGGCCAGGTCCCCTAGAGGAAGGATTCTAGGACTCTAATGAAAATGTGTCCTATTAACCTTTCTCCTAGCCTTCCCCATAGGAATCCATGACCTTTTACCGGGGTGACTATGCATTGAGGAAAAGAATGATCAGACCTTTGATGGACTACCAGACACTGGCTTTGAACCGACATCACCCCCAGGAAACTCAAAAGGTCACTCTGGCCCCTATCAGAATGCGGGCTTATGGAGTTCAAGTGATATGTGGAGTTTTGCTCAGGTCCATATCACAGTGAATTCAGTGAGACCCTGAGCCCATCCTGTAGTCACCTTCCTAGTTGGAACAGACACAGTCAGCAGCTGGGAGGGTGCCCACACTGGTTCTCTCATCTGTGAAGTGAGGTCCATTATGCCACCATCAAGGACTTGAAACATGCAAGATTCCCACGACATCCCCATTCAACTCTCCTGTCTGGTCTATGCAGAAGACAGATAGATCTTGAAGAATGGCAGTGGGTTGGCATAAGCTTTTAACCAAGGTGACTTCGGTTGCAGCTGCTGTGCCAGATGACACAGCTTCATGGCTGGAGTAAATGAACACATTCCCTGGCACTGATGTGCAGCTTCTGATCTAATCTGGAGGATGATTTTTCTACACACCTGGTCCTAATGTCCACCAGGAGTGGTTTGCTTTCAGCTGACAAGGCCAGAGACACACTCGCAACGTTCTTCTTCAGAGGTACAAGAGAGGAGCCCCTTTCTAAATATAGGAATTTACTTACAAAAAATTATTACATATTTAATCTTACATGTTTAAACTTCAATCACACCTTTGAAGTACTCTTTGTTTGATGCAATACACCTACTGAGATGCTTTTTCCATTGTTCAGAACAGTTTTTGAACTAGTCCACCTTGAAGTCTTTTAGAGTTTCTGCCTTTTGTTCATTTGTTTGACCTCTTCCACATCAGCAAAATATTTCCCTTTGAGGACTTTTTTATCCAGAGAAACAATAAAAAGTCACTTGAGATCAGGTGAATGGGGAGGGTGGGCATGGAAGTCATGCCATTTTAGGTAAAAACTGCTGAGTACTCAGGGAAGTGTGGCAGGTGCACTTGCAAATCACCTTTCATGAAATGGGCAAGCGTGTTGAAAGATCCTCCCAAAAAAATAATTACCTGAAGCAGAGCATAGCCTCTTCCAACTGTGAAAGGGAAAAGAAGCAGCCTCTGCTCCTGGAATTGTATGGGGGGAGGATGAAAGAAATGACTTCAGCCTTGAAACAGGAATTACTCCCTTCCTGGAGGTTTTTCTTTGAAGGTTTCTCCTCTGTAAACATTGCAAGATAAATTGTATCTTTAACCACTACACATCTGCTTCTGTAAACTCACTAGCTTGCTGATGTCAGCAGAATATTGCAATAAGAGCTCTGGAAAATGTCCAACTCTAACTTTAGCTAACCAAAATGTAAGCTAGGACTACTTAAGGGAGCTCTCAGTGGGGGCTCAGGGCCATCTTGCTTGGAATCCTCTTCTTGCAAGCTGTCACCAGTTGGCAGAGCCTTGACTAATAAACTTCTCCTTTGTTAAAATTAAGTTGGTGAACTGTTATTTAATCACTTGGGCCCTACTTCACAACAACACTAGCTGATGCATTGATGCCAATGGGTTTGTGAAACACTTACTTACCTAGCAAGGAAAGCCTGTCCTAAAAGGAGCCTATTCTCCAAAAAATAATCCCCTTTTTTTCCAGCTCTCCAACCCAATGTCATAACTTAGTTTTCAAAATCTTGACAGTCAGCCGGGCTCAGTGGCTCAGCCTGTAATCCCAGCACTTTGGGAGGATGAAGAGAGTGGATTGCCTGAGCCCACATGTCCGAGACCCACCTGGGCAACTTGGCAAGACCTCATCTCTACAATAAATCAAAAATTAGCTGGGTGTGGTAATGCACACCTGTAGTTCCAGTTACTTGGAAGGCTGAGATGGAAGGATCGCCAGAGCCCAGCAGGTCGAGCCGCTCCCAGCCACTGCACTCCAGTATGGGTGACAGAGTGAGACTCCAACTCAAAAAAAAAAAAGAAAAAAATCTTGACAGCCTTTCCATTCCACAGTGTGGTTCAAATGTCACAAATCCCATTTCTGTTCTACTGCCTTCTCTCTCAGTCTCCACTTGTGACCTTATCGGAAGTTCCCTTTGATCTGTTGACAATGCAAGAGGAGACTTAAGCCAGTTCACAGATATGCCAGGTTCTGCATGATATGCAGTCACCATCTGAAAGTAGATGGTTGCAGCACTACAACCCCTCCCTGGTATATCCCTGAAGAGCAGCAGTGAAAGGAAATCTTTTCAGTGGACAGAACTTAGGGAAGTGCTGCTGGCTGCGCACTTTGCTTGGAAGGGAAAACAGACAGGCATGCAATTCATGGGCTATTGTCAAATAGTTTGACTGGATGGTTGACTTGGAGAAGCATGACTGAAAATTGATGATTAAAAAATTGGAGGAAAAGGTATGTGGATAGACCTGCCTGAATGAGAAAAAAAAAAATTGTGAAGATATTTGTGCCCCATGCCAAAGAGGGTTTTAATAATCAAGTGGAGAGGACAACCTATTCTGTGGAAACCTGTTAGCCTCTTTCTCCAACCATCCCTGTCATTGCCTGATGGGCTCATGGACAAAGTTGATGGAGGTCACACATGGGCTTAGCGATATGGATTTCCCTTCACCAAGACTGGCCTGTGTATGGTCACCACTGAACATCCAGGTTTCCAGCAGCAGAGATCCAGCATCACTTCCTAGGGTGATAAGCCAGCCACTTACTGGCAAGTTGCTCACATTAGACAACTTTCACTATGAAAGGAAGAGTGTTTTGTTTTTGTACCCTACATAAGGATTTGCCCTCCTTGCATGCAAAGTTTTTGCCTCAACTACCATCCATGGACTTACAGAAATCCTTATCCACAGTATTCAACACAGCATTACTTCTGACCAAGGAACTCACGTCAGAATGAAAGAGATGTAGTGATGTGCTCAGGCTCCCAAAGTGCACTGGTTTTACCATGTGCCACATCATCCTGAAGCAGCTGGCTTGATAAAATGGTGAAGTGGCCTTTGGAAGGCTCAGTTACAGCACCAAGCAGGGTGATGATACCTTACAGGCCTGGAGCAAGGTTCTCCAGAAGGCTTTATCTTCTTGGAATCAGTGTTCAGCACGGTATTCTTTCTCCAATAGTCCAGAATCAAGAGGTGGAAATGAGAGTGACACCACTCATCATTACCCCTCGCACCCCACTAGCAAAATGTTTGCTTCTTTTCTGCCTAACTTTATTCTCTTCTGGTATAGAGGTATTAATTCTAAATGGACTGTTCCCATTAAACCAGAGGTTAAGACTACCACGTGGCCATTTGGGGTTTCTTATGCCTTTGAATGAAGAGTTCAAGAAGGGAGTTATGGTATCGGCTGGAGTGATTGATCCAGACAAGGGAACCTGGGCTACTACACAGAAAGCAAGAAAGAGTACATCTGCCAGGCTCGGTGGCTCAGTGTGTAATCCCGTGCCTTGGGAGGTTGAGGTGAGTGGATTGCATGAGCCCGTGGGTTCGAGACCCACCTGGGCAACCTGGTGAGACATCATGTCTACAATAAATCACAAAATTAGCCGGGTGTGGTAGTGCATGCCTGTAGTTCCAGCTACTTGTAAGGCTGAGGTGGAAGGATCACCAGAGCCCAGCACGTCGAGGCTGCAGTGGCCAGGATCGGCTACTGTACTCCAGTCTGAGTGACAGAGTGAGACTCCAACTC
>NW_007197361.1:0-4848 GCF_000164805.1 Carlito syrichta | reverse complement strand
TTTATTCTGAACACGTGTGTGTGTGTTAACCAAATATCTGTTTTCTTCTCTCTTACTTATGTCATAGTATTAAGTTATGGATATAAGAAGAATAAATGAAGGACTGTCTTCATTTATTGGTGCTGCTATATCAAGTCATCTGAGACTGGGTAATTTATAAGGAACAGAAAATTACATTTCGTTTTTGGAGGCTGAGAAGTCCAAGACAACGGCATCAGCATTTGGAGGGTTTTCTTGCTGTCTTTTCACATAGTGGGAGAGCAGAAAGGCAAAAGTGACCAGCTCATCCCTGCAGCCCTTTTACAAGGCATTAATCCCTTTATTAGGTTGGAGCTCGCATGACTTAATCACCTCCTAAAAGATCCTACCTCTTACTACTGTTGCTTTGGGATCTGAGTTCCACCATGAATTTTGGAGGAGACACGAATATTCAGACCACAGCAAGGACTTTACTTTCTCTTCTGGGAAAAGAATTAGTGCATTTTCAGTTGAATGACTGATAGTTGTATCATGTTAGGAGATATTCTCACCTTATCATTGTCTTCATTTGTTTTGTTTTGTTTTGAGTCGGAGTCTCACTCTGTCACCCAGACTGGAGTGCAGTGGCCACTCCCGGCCACTGCGGCCTCAACTTGCTGGGCTCCGGCGATCCTTCCACCTCAGCCTTCTGAGTAGCCGGAATTACTGGCATTCGCTACCACACCTGCCTGATTTTTTTTTAATTTATTGTAGAGATGAGGTCTCGCTGCCCAGGCGGGTCTCGAACCCGTGGACTCAGGCAATCCACTTATCTCAGCCTCTCAAAGGCACGGGATTACAGGCTGAGCTGCTGAGCCACCAAGCCCAACTTATTGTCTTCATTTGAAGATCAAGTATATGAGGGATATCTCCCCAAAAACAGCAATTATCTTTTGGACAGCAGTCAGACCAGAGTGTCCTTATAGTACACTGAGAATTTGTTACTCCAGATCAAATGGTCAACCAAAGTTTTTATCTGGAAGTTTTGAGTAGGTTGTATCATGATTTGTGGAAGAAATATCTGTGTTGTGTCAGAGGTGACTGGTTCTTCCACTGTGATAACACACCTGCCCACACAAGCTGAGTATTCAATTGTTTTTTTTAATTTGTTTGTTTTTTGAGTTAGAGTCTCACTCTGTCACCCAGACTGCAGTGCAGTGGCCGATCCCGGTCACCACAACCTCGACCTGCTGGGTTCCAGCGATCCTTCCGCCTCAGTCTTCCAAGTAGCTGGAACTACAGGTGCATGCTACCACGCCCAGCTAATTTTTAATTTATTGTAGAGATGAGGTCTCGCCAAGTTGCCCAGGCGGGTCTCAAACCTGCTGTCTCAGGCAATCCACTCACCTCAGCCTCCCAAAGTGCTGGGATTACAGACTGAGCCACCGAGCCTGGCATTTTTTTTTAACCAAAAACGACATGACCCCCATGCCTCACCCTCCCTATACACCCAATCTTGCTCCAAGTGACTTTTTTTGTTTCCCTAGATGAAAAAATCCTCAAAAGGAAATGTTTTAATGATGAGGTGAAAGAAAAAACAGTAGAAGCGCTAAAAGGCATCAAAACTGACAAGTTCAAAAACTGTTTAGAACACAGGAAAAAGCATCTTGATAGGCGTATTGCATCAAACAGAGAGTACTTTAAAAGTGACTGAAGTTTAAACATATAAAAATAAATATGCACTTTTTATAAATAAATTCCAGGTATTTTGGGGTCCCTCCTCTTAGTTCAAGAAGATGTGTATGTGTGCCAAGTTGACAAGGGGTGAATTGTGATGGTGAATTTCATGTGTCAACTTGACTGGATGGAGGAATGTTCAGCTAGCTGGTGAAACCATTCCTGGTTGTGTCTGTGAGGATGTCTCTGGAAGAGATTAGCATTTGAGTTAGTACACTGAGAAGAGAAGACCGGCTGTCACCGGTTTGGCTGGCCATTATCCAGTTCCTTGAATCCCAGAATAGAACAAACAGGCACAGAAAGGATCAATTGTTGCCTCCTTAAACTGGTACATCTAAATTCTCCACCCTTGGACATTAGAGCTCCTGATTTGGGGGCCTTCAAACTCTGAGATTGCTAGCAATGCTACCCACTCCCCAAAGTTTTCAGACAATTGCTTACGAGGGGGAACAAAAAAAACCCCGGAATTCTCTTTTTGAGGGTGAGCCCCATGTAGCACAGGCTTCCCTCAATAGACTAGTGATCCAGGAACCCATTGGCATCAGAGTACCAGCTACCATCATTTTGAGAGGCTGCATTCAGCTTCAGTGATTTTTTGTTGTTGAGATTCTTACGAGTTTGCCCATTTCATAATGGGTGATTTGCAAGCGCAGCTGCCCACACCGCACTGAGTGTTCTGCAGTTTTTGACCCAAAGTGACATGACCCTCATGACCCCCCCCCATTAACTTGGTCTCACCCTCAGCAACTTTTTTGTTTCCCCAGATGAAAAAGTTCTCAAAGGGAAATCTTTTTGCTGATGTGGAAGAGGTGAAACAAAAAATGACAGAAACACTAAAAGGCATCGAAGAGTTCAAAAACTGTTTTGAGCAGTGGAAAAATGTCTCAATAGGTATATTGCATCAAACAGAGAGTACTCTGAAGGTGACTGAAGTTTAAACATGTAAGAATAAATACACAATTTTTTATAAATAAATCCTGGGTTGTTTTTGGCATCCTACTCCCTTTATATTCAAAGATAAAAACTAAATAATCTAATTACTAAAAAAATTAAGACCTTAATTTTTTCTTATGATCTAGAACTTGGGTTTCAATATATTTTTAAATTATATTTTAATATTTGTATTTT
The DNA here is from genome assembly GCF_000164805.1 of Carlito syrichta. Classification (NCBI taxonomy): domain Eukaryota; kingdom Metazoa; phylum Chordata; class Mammalia; order Primates; family Tarsiidae; genus Carlito; species Carlito syrichta. Next base: position 2,025 of record NW_007197361.1, on the reverse strand, counting down.
AGCCTGTAATAATGCCTACTATATCTTCTTAGTCACTCTTCTTTTTATAAACAAAATTAAAAATAAGTTATTTTCAATTACATTTGTATCCATCTGTTTACTCATTTGTCTTCTCCATAAGCTTACAAGCTTATCAAGAAGGACCCTGTTCTATTATTTGTATATCCCCCATGAGCAAGTAAAATGGTAAACACAGAATTATGTTTGATTGACTATGGTTTAATAAAAAAATTAAAAGATCTTGTATAATTTAAGCATTGTATATTATTATAAAGGCTAAAAAATTAAAAGATCATGTATAATTTATGCATTGTATATTATTAGAAAGGCTAGCTATTTAGCTCACTACAGGAACAGAAAAAATTCAATAGTTATTATATTTCAAAAATATATTCTGGAAGGGTGAGGCAGGATTGCTTGAGCCCAGCAGGTGGAGACTGTGGTGGCCGTGAGTGTGCAACCGCCCTCCAGCCTGGGCAACAGAGGGAGACTCCAACATAATATACATATGGTTCAGCCTGTAATCCCATGCATTTGGGAGGCTGAGGTGAGTGGATTGCCTGAGCCCACGGGTTCGAGACCCACCTGGGCAACTTGGCGAGACCTCATCTCTACAATAAATCAAAAATTAGCTGGATATGGTAGCGCACGCCTGTAGTTCCAGCTGCTTGGAAGGCTGAGGTGGAAGGATCACCGGATCCCAGCAGGTTGAGGTTGCGGTAACCGAGATCGGCCACTGCACTCCAGTCTGGGCGACAGAGTGAGACTCCAACTCAAAAAAAAAAGATATAGGTCTTTTAATTATGAAACAAAACAGTATATGGGGGTATCCCCCAAAATGTATACACATTGTCGGTATGGCATTTGCTCAAAATGTGGCATTAATCAAATGAATGCTAGTGTCACCACACAACAGGCAGAAAATGGAGAAATCACAGTTGAGCAAACAGCATGCGACACGTTGCTACCATAATTTAATTCAACATCAGAAAGTAATATATAGATAATATCTCTCAAAATGTGTACACATTTTTTTGGCACCCCATATAATAAATTACAGACTTCAGGAAATACATTTTAAGGCACTTCTGGAAGTCTTATGGTGTATGATTTTGGACATACAGTTTCTGCAGATAAACTTGTTATTTTTCTCCCTAATTACTATTTTTCTTCTACAATACTGAAAAGCATTGCTTCTAAGGGATTTCTAAAATGAATCTTTTTCCCCCAATTATTTATTCACTAACTCATTTTTCATTCTGACATGTCAGTTTACTATATATAATCTCTAAAAGTTAAGATTTTAATCCTAAAATAGTAGGTTATATTCCTAAAAGAAAGGGATGTCATAAAATATCATCAGCTATTATCTGACATTCTTCTGTCTAAAATTCCAGGCTTACTTTAACTAAACACATTTTTAAAATTTAAAATCAGAATACCTTCTTAAGAATAAAATCACTGTTCACTATTCACTCCATATATTTAATTATGCATAAAACCTTCTAAGTTAGCAAATCGTCCACGCACATCATCCTTTCCTGCACACAGCAGGAAACTCTTAATCAGGCTAAAAATAAATCTGATATTGACTGAGTCCAAATTTTCTTACACTTAGTCATCAGAGGCACATTATAATCCATGTATTGGGTTCTTTAAGCCAATATGTTCTAAAATTTCTTAGAATTGACTTGTGCCTAGTACACAAAAATATTAAGTAAGGCTTAATCATTTTAAAATACTGTGTACATAATACAGCTTTTCAGATGGTTAGAGGATCCATTGATTTTTGAACTTTCCTTCAAGGCACTCTAGAAATGGAGATAGCTTACCAACAAAGCGATACACTTTGAAAAAAACAAATACAAGATTCCTAAAAACCCATGTATGTTTTTTTAGAATGTTGACATTCCCTTAACAAACTTATACGTTAGGTTTCTTGAAAAGTTACTTGTTTTGATTTTGGGAGTAATTATCATATCTACCTGAGCATTTATATATAGCAGAAGGTAAAATATATGCTAG
>NW_007197360.1:0-761 GCF_000164805.1 Carlito syrichta | reverse complement strand
TCTCCATAAGCTTACAAGCTTATCAAGAAGGACCCTGTTCTATTATTTGTATATCCCCATGAGCAAGTAAAATGGTAAACACAGAATTATGTTTGATTGACTATGGTTTAATAAAAAAATTAAAAGATCTTGTATAATTTAAGCATTGTATATTATTATAAAGGCTAAAAAATTAAAAGATCATGTATAATTTATGCATTGTATATTATTAGAAAGGCTAGCTATTTAGCTCACTACAGGAACAGAAAAAATTCAATAGTTATTATATTTCAAAAATATATTCTGGAAGGGTGAGGCAGGATTGCTTGAGCCCAGCAGGTGGAGACTGTGGTGGCCGTGAGTGTGCAACTGCCCTGGGCAACAGAGGGAGACTCCAACATAATATACATATGGTTCAGCCTGTAATCCCATGCATTTGGGAGGCTGAGGTGAGTGGATTGCCTGAGCCCACGGGTTCGAGACCCACCTGGGCAACTTGGCGAGACCTCATCTCTACAATAAATCAAAAATTAGCTGGATATGGTAGCGCACGCCTGTAGTTCCAGCTGCTTGGAAGGCTGAGGTGGAAGGATCACCGGATCCCAGCAGGTTGAGGTTGCGGTAACCGAGATCGGCCACTGCACTCCAGTCTGGGCGACAGAGTGAGACTCCAACTCAAAAAAAAAAGATATAGGTCTTTTAATTATGAAACAAAACAGTATATGGGGGTATCCCCCAAAATGTATACACATTGTCGGTATGGCATTGCTCAAAAGGTGGCA
>NW_007197359.1:0-802 GCF_000164805.1 Carlito syrichta | reverse complement strand
GATCTGGCCCCTGGAAGAAGTATCACTTCCTTGCGGGTCTCCTCTAGGGCCTTCTCCCTCCGGCCTCCCCTACAGCCACAGTTCTGCTCCCCATGACACAGCTTCCCCCTGGAAAGCAGAAGTGGCCCTCCCTCACCAGAGGGCCTGAGACAAGCTTTTCCATTCCCCTGCCCCGGTGGGGATTCACATTTGCAGGAAGAGTTAGAGGCCCCCAGAGGCCAAAACACCAAGACTAGGTCATAGCTTCCCTGGAAGGCAGAATGAATACAGACCCATCTCGCTGACCTCACAGTGCCTGCGGGTGGGTCCAAGGAAGTCACCTGAGCTCCCCATCAGATGTTCTCATATAGGGAGGAAGGAGGGAGCTGGAGAGCACCGTTGGCAAGGAGCTTCCAATCAGTATGGTTTGGTGTCATTCAAGAGTGAGATTTTAGATGCTCACAGAAAGGTGGGAGTGTGATCAGGCAGGCAATACTTGACTCCGTCAGAAACATAAACTGTAAAAAGTCAATGAGACCGACTAAAAGACCCTCTGAGCTACACAAATAAGGACTTCTTCCCAATGTTCTACAACTCAATACAACAGCTTGGATTATTAAGAAATAGCCACGTTGGCCGGGTTCAGTGGCTCATGCTTAAAATCCCAGGGTTATTTGAGCACAGGAGTTTGGGACCAGCCTGAACAACAGAGGTAGACCTCATCTCTACAAAATTTAAAAAATTAGCAGACATGGTGGCTCATGCTTGTAGTCTGAGCAACAGGTAAGATCTCGTCTCTACAAAAATTAAGAAAATTAGTCAG
>NW_007197358.1:0-944 GCF_000164805.1 Carlito syrichta | reverse complement strand
TGAGCTACACAAATAAGGACTCTCCCAATGTTCTACACTCAATACAAGAGCTTGGATATAAGAAATAGCCACGTTGGCCGGGTTCAGTGGCTCATGCTTAAAATCTCAGGGTTATTTGAGCACAGGAGTTCGAGACCAGCCTGAACAACAGAGGTACACCTCATCTCTACAAAAATTTAAAAAATTAGGCAGATATAGTGGCTCATGCTTGTAGTCTGAGCAACAGGGTAAGATCTCGTCTCTACAAAAAATTAAGAAAATTAGTCAGGCATGGTGGCTCATGCTTGTAGTCTCAGATACTTGGGAGGTTGAGGCCAAAGGATTGTTTGAGCCCAAAAGGTTGAGGCTGCAGTAAGCCATGCTTGTGTCACTGCACTAGAGCCTGGGCAAAAGAGAGAAACGCTTACTCAAAAAAAAAAATAAAGAAAGAAAAAGAAATAGCCACCCTGTGAGAAAGAGGGGAGTCTTGAAGGCCAGAAGAGTAGTCGGTATGGGTGAAGATGGTGGCATCTCAGGCTGAAAATTGCATTGTGGAGAATTTTGAAGACACCCTGGCTCATGGGATGAGGATCCAACCACTTCTTGAAGAAGTCACCTTCTGTGCCCTTCCCTGAATCTGCCCAAGTTCTCCTTCCCCTCCCTACCCAACTGTGGGCTGAGCTAGAGATGGGCAGAGAGACTGCAGAGATGCTAGGCATGGCTGTGGCTTCCTGTGGCTGGACAGAAAGTGGTGAGAAGCCCAATCCTGAGGACATGACACCCAAAGATCAAGACTTTGATTTCTAGTCCACTTGGACATCCACAAGGAGGATGGTAGAGAATGCAGGGCACATCCCCATGGATAGCGCCATGTTTCACAGCCAGCACCTATTCAAGGACAAGGTGGTGCTGGCCACGGATTTGGGCACAGGCTCCCCCTGCAAGTCTGCTGCCAAGGCTGGAGC
>NW_007197357.1:0-850 GCF_000164805.1 Carlito syrichta | reverse complement strand
CTGAGTCACGGAGCCCGGCTCTTTTTCTTTCATTTACACAATATTTAAGCAAGGACTCTGGAGTCAAGCTCCCTGTTCAGATCCTGGTTTCTTCACTTGTTATTAGACACCCTGGACATTGTTTCTTTCAACTTCCTGAGTCTCAGTTGTCATAAAACTGGAGCTAGGACAGGTGTGGTGTCTCATGCCTATAATCCCAGCACTTTGGGAGGCTGACATGGGTGTATTACCTGAGCCCAAGGGTTTGAGACAATCCTAAGCAACTTGGCAAGGCCTCATCTCTACAATAAATCAAAAAATTAGCCAGGCGTGGGGCACAGGCCTATAATTCCAGTTACTTGGAAGGCTGCGGCAGCAGGATCACCTGAGCTCTGCCCACAGCCACCACACTCCAACCTGGGTGACAGAGTGAGACTCCAACTCAAAAAAAAAAAACAAAAAAACCTGGAGATAATAAGATTATTACATAAGATTTTGTGAAAAACAAAAGGATAAACGATGAGTAGTGTTTTGTTCTGTTTCTGCTGAGAGTAAGCGTTTAATAAAGGCTTTATTTTAGGGCCAGGTTTTACATCTAATATCAGGATACATTCTCTTTTAACTGCTTCTAAGCATCGGAAGTGGTTCCTGCATTGCGTGATTGTCATTTGGGAAAAAGGGGCTATAGGATGGCAAAATGATGCATAGAGACTGGAAAGTGGGAAAATATGCACACTGAGAGGCACGGTTGTTTTAAGGGTTGTTTGAAGGATTGGCAATAGAGAAATGGTGGTCTTTAAAGAAAAGTTGAGTTGTGTTTGTTGGCAGCAAAGTCATTCAAGTAGCTGCATCCTGCAGGCGACATTTTAAA
>NW_007197356.1:0-790 GCF_000164805.1 Carlito syrichta | reverse complement strand
CATTGTTTCTTTCACTTCCTGAGTCTCAGTTGTCATAAAACTGGAGCTAGGACAGGTGTGGTGTCTCATGCCTATAATCCCAGCACTTTGGGAGGCTGACATGGGTGTATTACCTGAGCCCAAGGGTTTGAGACAATCCTAAGCAACTTGGCAAGACCTCATCTCTACAATAAATCAAAAAATTAGCCAGGCGTGGGGCACAGGCCTATAATTCCAGTTACTTGGAAGGCTGTGGCAGCAGGATCACCTGAGCTCTGCCCACAGCCACCACACTCCAACCTGGGTGACAGAGTGAGACTCCAACTCAAAAAAAAAAAACAAAAAAACCTGGAGATAATAAGATTATTACATAAGATTTTGTGAAAAACAAAAGGATAAACGATGAGTAGTGTTTTGTTCTGTTTCTGCTGAGAGTAAGCGTTTAATAAAGGCTTTATTTTAGGGCCAGGTTTTACATCTAATATCAGGATACATTCTCTTTTAACTGCTTCTAAGCATCGGAAGTGGTTCCTGCATTGCGTGATTGTCATTTGGGAAAAAGGGGCTATAGGATGGCAAAATGATGCATAGAGACTGGAAAGTGGGAAAATATGCACACTGAGAGGCAGGGTTGTTTTAAGGGTTGTTTGAAGGATTGGTAATAGAGAAATGGTGGTCTTTAAAGAAAAGTTGAGTTGTGGTTGTTGGCAGCAAAGTCATTCAAGTAGCTGCATCCTGCAGCGACATTTTAAACACATTGGTTCTCTGCCAAATCTGTTTAGAAGCACCAAGGCCATCCTCAAACCTGATT
>NW_007197355.1:0-893 GCF_000164805.1 Carlito syrichta | reverse complement strand
GTATTTTTGTTTTAATACTTTAGATATGTACATCATGATTCTGGTTTAATTACCGACATGTTGCAAATACTCTTTCAGTTTATGGAAATGTCAAGCGGTTAGGTATTGACAGGTAAGAAACTTTAATAAAGCTTAACTTCGAACTCAGTGAAGATCACCCTTAGATAATTGGTATTATAATTGTGTTTTTGTTGTTGCTTTTGAAAAGATAAAGAAATTTGAAGTTATTTTGTTGCTGTCAGAATCTACCACCATGTATAAAGTAGATGTTACTTAAGACCATAATGGCATATTATATAAAAGAACAATCAACTACTAAGGTAAAAAGATTTTATAAAGTATAATTGGTTACTGCTACTTATTATTAATTGCCTCAGTCAGGGTTTTTAATTGCAGGTAACAGAGGGCAGTTCTGACTAATTCAAGCAGAAAAGGGAGTTATTGAAAGCATATTGGTTAGTTTACCAAACTGATGGGAAGGTTGTTTACCGAACTGATGGGAAGGTTCCTTACATAGGAACAAAGAAGACTAGGTAACATAAAAGGCATAGCTAAGAATCATGATAGAAACCCATCTGGTGACAGTAATGTGACCACATGTTGCTGAGGTCTAGGCTCAACCACTGACAGCATAGCTGTTGCTGTTGCCTTTGGAAACTCAGTGTTGCTGCTGCCTCCTGTTGCCAAAATTCCTCCTTTGCTGCCCCATCTTCTTATTGCCTCTAACTGTTATAGGGGCCTTGGTGGGAATGTCATAGTGGAAGAATCTAAATTAAGCACCCATGTCATGCTGGAGGGTGACTGGAAGGATGAGTATATGGCCTTGTCAGCTCTACATAGGGAGGTGGGCTTTGCCTTATGTGAAGACTCATAAAGTGGGAACTTCCTACTTT
>NW_007197354.1:0-788 GCF_000164805.1 Carlito syrichta | reverse complement strand
CCAAAGGCACGGGATTACAGGCTGAGCCACCGAGCCTGGCTTGTGTTACATATTTTTTAGGGAAGCATGTACAAATTCAGGCATGTGGTTAAGTCTTGGAAATTCCTTGCAGCACCCTAAAGTGTTTACACAAACACTGTTAAAATCTGTTGGTACTATACAAGATTCCCAGATTTTTTTATAAAAACAGTTGAATTAAAAATAACAAAAGTAAAATTTCTGTTAAACATGAGAACATATGAACGATTTCACATTGTGAATTCCATTATAATGGACTATGTGCAGTGTATCAAGATTCAAAATAAATTTATCCCGTATATCTTTAAAAAGTAGGTTACACTGGATCAATGGCATTCATGAATGCAACACTCCTGATTTTGATAGCTTCTGTGAGCCATCCAGAATGTTCAGGGAATGTAGTAACTTGTAATTTTTGTAATGTAATGCATAGATTTGAATTTCAACGGTGAGGCTGGTGTGCTTTAATAAGTCAGTAAACTAGTTAGTGGGGAATTGAGCAGAAATCAAGAAGAAAGAGATGGAGAGTTTGTCTACACTTTGCTGCTTTTAACCCTGAGAGGAGATGGGGAGGGAGTGAGCGAGCATCTCTGCTACTTGCCTCTGGCCCACTGTGGAATGTGATTAATGTTGAGGGTTGTTGGAGGTGGAGATGAAGTCGTGATGCTTTAGGTGAGGCTACTGTGCCAGTGGCTGAGTGTGAAGGCATAGGTGTGGTACCTGAGGAGAGCTGGTGAGACAGAACCGGCAGATGGTAGCCCCAGGGCCCT
>NW_007197353.1:0-664 GCF_000164805.1 Carlito syrichta | reverse complement strand
GTATCCTTGGCTGGGCAGAAGCTTTTTAATTTGATGTAGTCCCATTTACCTAGTTTTGGCTTGTGTTGACCATATATTGAGGGTAATATTTTGAAAGTCATTGCCAAAACCTAAGTTGTCAATATTTTCTTGTGTGTGTTTTCTTCTAGTAATTTTATAGTTCCAGGTCTTAAATTTAAGTCTTTAATCTATTTTGATTTCTGTATATGGTGTGAGATAGGGGCCCAATGTCATTTTTCTGCCTGCAGATAGAGAGTTATTTTTACTTACTTCACTTACCAGCTATTTTTACTTACCACTCTGTGTTTTAAAAGAGTAAGGAGAAAGGTTGAATGTAGGGAAGAAAGAGAAGTCAAAAGTGACAAAGAATACCAGTGCAGAATTGAACACCAACTTAGACATATGAGTGTGGCACTGCATTCTCTAAGATGAAGCGTTCTTTTTCCCCTAATCTCCTCCACCCTAATCCATTAATTCTGTCTGCATGTGATACTTCTTTTGGATATTTCTGCCTCTATGACATGGATGTTTCAATTTGGAAAGACAATGTGTGTGTGTGTGTGTGTGTGTGTGTGTGTGTGTGTGTGTGTGTGTGTGTGTGTGTGCATGCACACACGTGCACCGCACGTGTATGGAATGTAAATCACTTAGTTGAAAATAGATG
>NW_007197352.1:3027-5163 GCF_000164805.1 Carlito syrichta | reverse complement strand
ATTTTACTGCCTACCTCTTAAATCAGCATCTCCTCTAAGGTTTTCAAAGATTCTGGTCATTTTATTTAATACTTTTTAATTTTTCTTAGATATTTTATTTTATTTTTATTTATTTATTTAAGAAAAATGAGGTTTCACCAAGTTGCCTAAGCTGGTCTTGAACCTGTGGGCTCAGGCAATCTTCTCAACTCTCCCTCCCTGAGTGCTGGGATTATAGGCGTGAACACAGCGCCCATCCTTATTTAACTCTTTACTTGCCTGCCATAATCTTACAGCATTGAACTGTCTCTCCTCTTTCCTTTCCAAGCTAAAAGTCTGCAGGTCTTTATCTTTGCATATTATCCTAGACTCCAGTGTTCAGCCTGGTGTGCACAAGAGACACCATTTGATGTGTCATCTTAGTTCAGTCGTGATCCAATGTCATCTGACTCACGATGGATCACATTAAAGTGAGTGAAACTGTCAGATTCTAATGTAGCTTAATTAAAGCTACCTTCATTAAGGGCATGAGAGGGAAGGGAGCCCTTTAAAAGTGACTTTAATTGCTGTTGCCAACTGCAGACTTCTTATGTTTTCCACATTTAATTACATCCTGGGTTTCTAGCACGACTTTCATTCACGAATCCTGAGGAACAGACGAGTTCTCTGTACCCTCTTGCCACAGCAGTGCCATGGTCTTGTCTAGAGTAACGCAGAGACACAGCCCATGGATTGACATGATACTACATGGAAACACCACGTGCGGTGATAGGACTTCATCAATATGGCCAGGAAGACCCAAGGTGAGACAACCTGCCTCCCTGTACATCCTGCAAGCACAAGTGGGTCCTGGGCTCCTAACAGACACTCCTCTCCTCCTATGTTCCCCTCCTCTTTCTCTGCATCGGACCCTTCTTGGGGAGGCTCTGCCCACATATGGCATGAAGACCACAGTCTTGAGCCTTTGACCAACCACTTTTCCAACTGCAGAAGTGAAAGCTTTCCTGTGGTGTTGCCAACTAACCCTGAGGCTAGCTGCATCCCCATGACCCAGGACAAAGCACAGAGACTGGCACTAAGGCAGTGTGAAAGGACATGTCCCTGCACTTCGACTCTGCAAATAACCTCTGTGTACCGGGCTCTAGCAGTTTGTCAGCAACTGTACTTGTCAAGCGAACCTCCAGCTGCTCCAGTGAAAAGTGTGATTGTATCCATTTGGACTCATTCAGTTTCAAGCAATCAAATGACTAATCATGACCTAAGCAGAAAAGTGACTCCATTGTCCCATAAACAAAGCCTAAATTTGTGCAGATCAGAGTTTGGTGCAGGGGCTCCAGAGTGTCACCACTGCTCAGACCTATTCTATGCTCCTTCTCTGTGATCCTTAGCTAGTTGGTGTTGCCTTCTAGCTTCAAGGTGGCTGCTGCAGCTCCCAAAAATCACCTCCTAACACAAACACATTCAAGTGGGGAGAAAGGCCAGCAGAAGGAAAAGGATTCCCCTATATCTGATAGGGCACTTCCTCCCAGGAATCCCTCAGCAGACCTTGGCCCCAGGCCTGGACACATCCCTGTCTGTGGCAGTCCTTAGCTGCGCCTGTAGTCCCTTCTGGAAATGTGGGAAGTGATTTTTTCCTCACTCATTTGAGGCTGGGTGTGATCATGCAATATTTGAAGCAGTAAGATGTGAGCACAGGAGCACATGTCAAATCCAAGAGCAGCCTTTAAGGCTGGTGTCCCACCAGCAACTTCCTTTGCTCTGCACTGACTACCCAGATGCTTGAGTTCAGTGAAGACCTCTCATCAGCCTGGGACCTCTGACTGGGAGAGTGAAGAGAAAAAGTGCTCACTCTCACTAATTATCAGAGAAATGTAAATTAAAACCACATTGAGGTACCACTTAACCCCAGTAAGAATGGTCATCATTAATAAAACAAACAACAATAAGTGCTGCCTAGGATGAGGAAAAAAAGGAATGCTTCTACGCTGCTGGTGGGAATGCAAACTAGCAAAATTTCTTTGGAAGACAATGTGACAATTTCTAAAAGAAATAGAAATTGACTTTCCACATGACCCAGCAATCCCCCTACTGAGAGTATACGTGGAGGAACTCAACCATTCTACCAAAAAGATACCTGCACAACTTGTTTGTTGCAGC
>NW_007197352.1:0-1620 GCF_000164805.1 Carlito syrichta | reverse complement strand
TGGCTGGGCAGAAGCTTTTTAATTTGATGTAGTCCCATTTACCTAGTTTTGGCTTGTGTTGACCATATATGAGGGTAATATTTTGAAAGTCATTGCCAAAACTAAGTTGTCAATATTTTCTTGTGTGTGTTTCTTCTAGTAATTTTATAGTTCCAGGTCTTAAATTTAAGTCTTTAATCTATTTTGATTTCTGTATATGGTGTGAGATAGGGGCCCAAATGTCATTTTTTTTGCCTGCAGATAGAGAGTTATTTTTACTTACTTCACTTACCAGCTATTTTTTACTTACCACTCTGTGTTTTAAAAGAGTAAGGAGAAAGGTTGAATGTAGGGAAGAAAGAGAAGTCAAAAGTGACAAAGAATACCAGTGCAGAATTGAACACCAACTTAGACATATGAGTGTGGCACTGCATTCTCTAAGATGAAGAGTTCTTTTTCCCCTAATCTCCTCCACCCTAATCCATTAATTCTGTCTGCATGTGATACTTCTTTTGGATATTTCTGCCTCTATGACATGGATGTTTCAATTTGGAAAGACAATGTGTGTGTGTGTGTGTGTGTGTGTGTGTGTGTGTGTGTGTGTGTGTGTGTATGTGTGTGTGTGTGTGTGCATGCACACACGTGCACCGCACGTGTATGGAATGTAAATCACTTAGCTGAAAATAGATTTGGAAGTTTAATATATAAATAAATGCAATCATGCATAGATTTGAAAAATAAATAATTATCTTCACCTTATCCTGAAGCTTCGCTACATTTGTTTGAGTAGGCTGTGCCTATAGTCGGGATCAGTTTCATTGAAATAAACCAACCATTCCCTCAAGAACAGCTTTCCTAACCTGGGCTGTCCCCCAAGATCCCCTGCTTGCACTAACTATGTCCAATCAAGAACACTCATTCATTGCAGGCAGGTTTTGTCATTTCTTTATTTTCTTTCAGAATAATTTCATTGATGATAAGAAAATGTATTTTTGAGACTAAAATAGAAAAGAGAGAGAGAGAGAATGCCCAAAGAACTGTTCTTTAGGCCAATTCTGCCACTTTGCACAAATGTGGTATTCTATATTTTTGTTTGTGTGTTTGTTTCATTTTGCTTTTTTTCAGCTTAAGATGCAGAATGTGCCATGAGATCATTACCATTCTTGTAGAATCTGGTAAAAATTTGGGGGTAAAACAGACCGTGTGGGTGTTAGAGTTTTCCAGGTGATCTTTTCATTCATGTGGTTTTGAACTCTATTTTTGAACTCTATTTTTGAATCTGAACATGGCAGAATGGAGGCCCTGTGCGATGTGAACAGCACAAGGGGAAAGATGCCTGGGTGGGAGACCAGGACTCATGTATGACAGTGGGAACTCTGATCATCAGCGGAATATACTGAATGAATCATTCTTCATTTACTAATTTAAAACTGTTCACCTTTTCCCCAAAGTCATTAACTGTGAAAAAAATGTGGCCTCTGATTTATACTTTATGTTGCTGGTAATTTAGACTTTGGTGGTTTTCCAAAAAAAATTGGGAAATAGTTTTGGCAAACATCTTGTCAAAACGAGAATTTCTAAATGAGATTTGAGGGTCACCACTTTTAAAAGTTCGGTTTTTATTATTTATTTGGAGGGATA
>NW_007197351.1:0-748 GCF_000164805.1 Carlito syrichta | reverse complement strand
GAGGCCCTTGTGCGATGTGAACAGCACAAGGGGAAAGATGCCTGGGTGGGAGACCAGGACTCATGTATGACAGTGGGAACTCTGATCATCAGCGGAATATACTGGATGAATCATTCTTCATTTACTAATTTAAAACTGTTCACCTTTTCCCCAAAGTCATTAACTGTGAAAAAAATGTGGCCTCTGATTTATACTTTATGTTGCTGGTAATTTAGACTTTGGTGGTTTTCCAAAAAAAATTGGGAAATAGTTTTGGCAAACATCTTGTCAAAACGAGAATTTCTAAATGAGATTTGAGGGTCACCACTTTTAAAAGTTCGGTTTTTATTATTTATTTGGAGGGATATTTACTCTCTGTTGGAAGGAGAGGCTGATGGAGAAGAGACAATATGGGAATCTGACAGCAAGAGAGTGCCGGGAGGGTGACAGGGTGGGGGGCCGCATGGGTGGGAGCCACTGTCACCCTTGACACCTGTCTTGGGAGGAGAGGATGTGGCATGGTAACTGATGCCTGGTGCAGGATGCCAATTGGGCATCTCTTCCCCTTCAATTATCCAGTGGTTGATTTTTAAAAACTGTTTAAAATTTGACACAATTCCTAAGTGAGTCATCACAAGTTTGCACAGAGTTCCATTTTTGAGCTGCTACCTCACCTGCCCCATGGGAACGAAATAGACTGAGCACTCAGGGAAGCTTGTCAGCTCCCCCAGCAACCAGGAGTCCATCTTTGATGCCAGTGGAGCAACCG
>NW_007197350.1:0-1163 GCF_000164805.1 Carlito syrichta | reverse complement strand
AATATCAGATGCTGGAAAAGATTTGGGGGAAAAAAAATGCTTCTGCACTGCATGTGGACTGAAAAGTAGAGCAACATCTTTGGAAATCAGGGTGGCGGTTTCTAAAGGGACAAGAAATTGACCCACCAGGTGACCCTGTAATTCCCCTGGTGGGAACAAACCTGGAGGAACTCAGATCTTTTACAGAAAGATATCTGCACAAGCATGCTTATTGCAGCTCTAATCACATTTGAAAAAAACCTGACACCAACCATGTCGCCTTCAAAGCTGGAATGGATAAAATGAATGTGGAACATACACAAAATGGAATGTTATGCATCCCTGACAAGTGACAGGTATAAGGATTTTGTAGAAAACTTGATGAATATGAATTAGGTCATTTTCCGTGAATTATCACTATAACAAAGAATAGAGATCCAAATGTTCTCCCTCCTGAGCTGCACTTGATCGATTAGAGTGCTAGAAGAAAGTGATTGGCAGTAGTAGAAAACGGTTTTGGGGTAGGGGTGGGATTGGCTGTGGAGTTATATTGTTAACGGAGGGAGGGGCAGACCTCACCATCCAGGGACCATGCATAATCAATGTTTGAATATCTAACTCTGAATTGTACCCCATATTGTGCAACAATTAAAATAAAATAAATACATAAATAAAAGCTGTAAAACGTGCAACTGACTCCATTTGCTTTCTTCTATTTTTTTTTTTTTAACTTTTTTCATCTAAAGATAGTTGCAGTCCAGGGTTGGGGATAGAAATGTTCCTTTGAAGGGATTGATTTCTACGAAGGGCGCACGACTCCCATTATAACTTCCTTTCCTATTCATACGTGAGAATCCATTGTACATTTGGTTTCAACTTTGAAACTACTACATTTCTCACATAAATGCTGAATGTTTTATTCTGCACAAATTGAAACGTGTTGACTTTCCAGACGTGTATCATCTTCAGTCAACTTCACATTGAGGATCAGAGTACCTATGTTGCTATTCAGAAGACAGAATGCATAATAAATCTTAACAATATCAAAGGAAAAATTGTAGAATAATTTAACATATATTTTTCCTTTCTTAAAACTTTTGTACATATTCTTGGGACACGCTGTATTTTCTGCTGGTGAATTTTAACTTAAACATACAGATATGCAACCCCTACTCCAAAGGTGC
>NW_007197349.1:0-1164 GCF_000164805.1 Carlito syrichta | reverse complement strand
GAGCTGCAATTGATCGATTAGAGTGCTAGAAGAAAAGTGATTGGCAGTAGTAGAAAACGGTTTTGGGGTAGGGGTGGGATTGGCTGTGGAGTCATACTGTTAACGGAGGGAGGGGCAGACCTCACCATTCCAGGGACCATGCATAATCAATGTTTGAATATCTAACTCTGAATTGTACCCCATATTGTGCAACAATTAAAATAAAATAAATACATAAATAAAAGCTGTAAAACGTGCAACTGACTGTATTTGCTTTCTTCTATTTTTTTTTTTTTAACTTTTTTCATCTAAAGATAGTTGCAGTCCAGGGTTGGGGATAGAAATGTTCCTTTGAAGGGATTGATTTGTACGAAGGGCGCACGACTCCCATTATAACTTCCTTTCCTATTCATACGTGAGAATCCATTGTACATTTGGTTTCAACTTTGAAACTACTACATTTCTCACATAAATGCTGAATGTTTTATTCTGCACAAATTGAAACGTGTTGACTTTCCAGACGTGTATCATCTTCAGTCAACTTCACATTGAGGATCAGAGTACCTATGTTGCTATTCAGAAGACAGAATGCATAATAAATCTTAACAATATCAAAGGAAAAATTGTAGAATAATTTAACATATATTTTTCCTTTCTTAAAACTTTTGTACATATTCTTGGGACACGCTGTATTTTCTGCTGGTGAATTTTAACATAAACATACAGATATGCAACCCCTACTCAAAAGGTACCCCTGCCTATTTGAAGGAAATGTAAAGTGATATATCCCTCGTATTTTAAACCAATTTCTATTTTTCAAAGTGTATTTCCACTGAATCCCCGAGGATTTTCTCTACCTAAGACATAATGGTGTACTCTGCAACAATGTCTCAGATTAATGTGATACTTTTTACCGACAAGCCTTGAAAATCATGCACACACACAAAAAGAGACCACTGGGAGCCCTATGTTTAGAAACCAAAATAACATGGAGATTTAGAAAGAAGAATTTGGGCTCCTCATTCATATAAAAATTTAGATAATCGAAAATTCTAGAAAACTGACTTTGATGTTACTGAGGCGATGTTCAAATCCTGAGAGACAAACGGCTCAACGGCTGGAAAATGATATGAAAAACATGCAGAAGTGTCTAAACCACAGAAAGTGATGAAATATTATTAGGTG
>NW_007197348.1:0-775 GCF_000164805.1 Carlito syrichta | reverse complement strand
TAACTCAAATGATCACTATTACAGCTGAAACCAGATACACGATGGTCCGACAATCAATTAGAGACAATAGCTACTCAGCACTGTAGCCTTCCTCGGATCCTATGGGAGATGGTTCCAGGACCCTCTTGGATACCCAAACCTGCAGAGATGCTCAAGCCCCTCATATAAAATTGAGTAGTATTTGCAGAGAACCTACACGCATCCTCCTGTGTGCTGTACATCATATATAGATTACGTATAATACCTAATATAATGCAAATGCTATGTACATGGTTGATATGTTGTATTTTTATTTGGGTTATTTTTTTTCCAAATATTTTTGATCTGCATTTTGTTGAATCCACAGATGTGGAGCTCCCCGATACAAGGACTCACTGTAGGGCTTTCTTGACACTATTATTTTTAAGTAAGTACTTTTAACTCAACTGAGTAATAAAGTAAAAGATACATCATATTTTATAAATTATATCAGGAAAATAAATGTTATAGGTCGAGTAAATGTTAGTTGATGTTTATTGATAATGGAAAATCAAAAAGAATAAACTTGTCACATATATTCCACTTTTTGTATTTAATGTTAATTTTTCAATTATTACTTTTTCATCCTTACAAAAGACAATAAAATAAAAGTTTTAAAAGAGAGTAAAATATTTTTAAAATTTCTTGAATTATGTCTCTGGTTTCTTTAGCCAATGGTCTGTCATCTTAAAGCTGGGAAATAAATTATAAGTCAACAACAAATTAAAGATCAAATGCTTAACACTCACAATTCACA
>NW_007197347.1:0-818 GCF_000164805.1 Carlito syrichta | reverse complement strand
TCGGTCCGACCAATCAATTAGAGACCAATAGCTACTCAGCACTGTAGCCTTCCTCGGATCCTATGGGAGATGGTTCCAGGACCCTCTTGGATACCCAAACCTGCAGAGATGCTCAAGCCCCTCATATAAAATTGAGTAGTATTTGCAGAGAACCTACACGCATCCTCCTGTGTGCTGTACATCATGTCTAGATTACGTATAATACCTAATATAATGCAAATGCTATGTACATGGTTGATATGTTGTATTTTTATTTGGGTTATTTTTTTTCCAAATATTTTTGATCTGCATTTTGTTGAATCCACAGATGTGGAGCTCCCCAATACAAGGACTCACTGTAGGGCTTTCTTGACACTATTATTTTTAAGTAAGTACTTTTAACTCAACTGAGTAATAAAGTAAAAGATACATCATATTTTATAAATTATATCAGGAAAATAAATGTTATAGGTCGAGTAAATGTTAGTTGATGTTTATTGATAATGGAAAATCAAAAAGAATAAACTTGTCACATATATTCCACTTTTTGTATTTAATGTTAATTTTTCAATTATTACTTTTTCATCCTTACAAAAGACAATAAAATAAAAGTTTTAAAAGAGAGTAAAATATTTTTAAAATTTCTTGAATTATGTCTCTGGTTTCTTTAGCCAATGGTCTGTCATCTTAAAGCTGGGAAATAATTATAAGTCAACAACAAATTAAAGATCAAATGCTTAACACTCACAATTCACAACATACAGAGATACCATCTAATAATTAGCTATTTACGTAATCCCTGAGACTGTAAACAAGGTCAGAGGTTTACTTGCTAAATT
>NW_007197346.1:0-823 GCF_000164805.1 Carlito syrichta | reverse complement strand
ATTAAAAATCAGCATAGGATATTTTATCTAAGCACATTTCAATAAAATAAGGGTATGTGTTTTTATTGGGGTGTGGAAAAAAGTGATTAAGCTATAGAAACAAGAATTCCTTTCTAATGACTGGCCATGGATTCAGGGATCTGGTATAAACGTTTTCTTCTTCATTTGTAATTTGAAAGAAGTAGGGTACAATTCAGGGTGAAGTATATTAATATTCATTTTACAGGAACCCTTGTTGTTCAGGCCTGTCCCCGAACGTCCCGGCACCCCGGGCACAAACCAACTACTGCAAGTCCTGGCCCTCCCCATCCCCTGCATCTCCCAACTCTGAAAATCTTTTTTGTTGTCGTTATTATGATGGTTGTTCAAGGTCCACTTATGAGTGAGTACATGTGATACTCAGTTTCTGCTTCCCTGAAAGGTCACCCAGTAGTATAGACTCTAACTCCATCCAGGTTTCCGTGAACTTCGTGAGTTTGTTCTCGTTGTGACTGCATAATATGGCATTGTTCCTACGTACCACATATTTTGAATCCAGTCCTCTTTAGATGGGCAGGATGGTTGGCTCCATGTTCTTGCTACTGCGAACAATGTGGCGATAAACATACATGTGCAAATATCTCTTGGAGAGAGGGATTTCGTTCTTCCTGGTATGTTCCCAGTAGGAGGATGGCAGGGTCGATTTTTAGATCGTTTAGGAATCACCAAATGCTTATCCACAGAGCTGGTCCGAGTTTACACTCCCACGAGCAGTGTAGAAGTGTTCCCTTTGTGTCATTTCCACGCCAGCATCTGTTGTTTTGGGAATGATTGATGATAGCCA
>NW_007197345.1:0-828 GCF_000164805.1 Carlito syrichta | reverse complement strand
AAGGGTATGTGTTTTTATTTGGGTGTGGAAAAAAGTGATTAAGGCTATAGAAACAAGAATTCCTTTCTAATGACTGGCCATGGATTCAGGGATCTGGTATAAACGTTTTCTTCTTCATTTGTAATTGAAAGAAGTAGGGTACAATTCAGGGTGAAATATATTAATATTCATTTTACAGGAACCCTTGTTGTTCAGGCCTGTCCCCGAACGTCCCGGCACCCCGGGCACAAACCAACTACTGCAAGTCCTGGCCCTCCCCCTCCCCTGCATCTCCCAACTCTGAAAATCTTTTTTGTTGTCGTTATTATGATGGTTGTTCAAGGTCCACTTATGAGTGAGTACATGTGATACTCAGTTTCTGCTTCCGTGAAAGGTCACCCAGTAGTATAGACTCTAACTCCATCCAGGTTTCCGTGAACTTCGTGAGTTTGTTCTCGTTGTGACTGCATAATATGGCATTGTTCCTACGTACCACATATTTTGAATCCAGTCCTCTTTAGATGGGCAGGATGGTTGGCTCCATGTTCTTGCTACTGCGAACAATGTGGCGATAAACATACATGTGCAAATATCTCTTGGAGAGAGGGATTTCGTTCTTCCTGGTATGTTCCCAGTAGGAGGATGGCAGGGTCGATTTTTAGATCGTTTAGGAATCACCAAATGCTTATCCACAGAGCTGGTCCGAGTTTACACTCCCACGAGCAGTGTAGAAGTGTTCCCTTTGTGTCATTTCCACGCCAGCATCTGTTGTTTTGGGAATGATTGATGATAGCCATCCTGACTGAAAATTGGTGACTCCTCAAGGTCGTTTTCACTTGCATTTTCGGA
>NW_007197344.1:0-748 GCF_000164805.1 Carlito syrichta | reverse complement strand
TCTTGCTCACAAGATATGTGAAAGCATAAGAGACCAATGAGAAAGAAAATATCTGCTAGCATTATCTACTAGTTCCAATTTTCTCTATAATTTCTAAAGCTGTTTATTGATTTTTCTCCTCTCTATAGAGCATATGTGTCTGATTTTTTGAAAGTCAGGCGATTTTTGACTAGATGTTAGATTTAATTTAATTGTAGGATTTATTTTGAGGAATTTTGGACTTTCTTTAGATATATAATTGAGTTTTCATGTTTCTTAGAAAAAAATTGGCACTCTAGAGGTTGACTTCTCTACCTCTTGACCTCCAGAGCAGGCATTACTACAAGTCTAGTATAGCCCAAATACTGATGCTACTGAGGTAATATTCATCTAAATGCTCTTTCTAATATCTATATAGAGACCTTTCCATTTGCACTGACAAAAACATGAAGTATTCCCTGTTCTGTTTGTACGCAGGGAATTCTTTAGACTATTGCTCTCTGATTGTGATTTTCTGGCTTTGAAGAAATTTCTTCTCACATAGGAACAGATTAGAACTCAGTCAAAGGCTCATGGGAAGTCTGCGAAGGTTTCTGAATCTCAATTTTTCTATAGCTCCTTCTACAGTATTCTGCTCCACAAATTCTAATTGCCTTCAACTTCCTCTACTCTGATGTATTTTTTCTTAATCTTACAATAATGTAAGTTAGGCTTGTTTGTTTGTTTGTTTGTTTTACTCTGTGTGGTGACCTGAAAACTGCAGGCAGGG
>NW_007197343.1:7194-8210 GCF_000164805.1 Carlito syrichta | reverse complement strand
TGAAGGAGATTTGCCAAGGGGGATGAGATAGGCTGCTGTTTGTCCTGCAGTAGAATGTCTGGATGTTTTCTTTCTTTTCTTTTTTTTTTTTGAGTTGGAGTTCACTCTGTCGCCCAGACTGGAGTGCAGTGGCCACTCCTGGCCACTGCAGCCTCGACCTGCTGGGCTCCGGCATCCTTCCACCTCAGCCTTCCAAGTAGCTGGAACTATAGGCGTGTTCTACCATGCCCGGCTTATTTTTTGATTTATTGTAGAGATGAGGTCTTGCCAATTTGCCCAGGCGGGTCTTGAACCCGTGGGCTCAGGCAATCCACTCACCTCAGCCTCCCAAAGGCGTGGGATTACAGGCTGAGCCACCGAGCCCAGCTTTTTCTTTTTTTTTTTTGAGTTGGAGTCTCACTCTGTCGCCCAGACCAGAGTGCAGTGGCCGCTCCCGGCCACCGCAGCCTCGACCTGCTGGGCTCCGGCGATCCTTCCGCCTCAGCCTTCCTAGTAGCCGGAATTACAGGCATGTGCTACCGTGCCCCGCTGATTTTTTGATTTATTGTAGAGGTGAGGGCTTGCCAAGTTGCCTAGGTAGGTCTCGAACCCGCAGACTCAGGCAATCCACACATCTCGGCCTCCCAAAGTGCGGGATTACAGGCTGAGCCACCGAGCCCGGCCTAAATGTTTTCTAATGGTTATGCTGAGGTAAAAAGACTAAACCCTTTCACAAACTTCATTGATTCCTGTTTTAACAACCTTCAACAAGACTAGTATGTGCAGAAACAAAACTTATGTTAAATGTTTAACATAAGAAATGTCCACACAAAAAGCTTACATTTGTGTTTCTTTCATGTATTCTTGTGATTATTTTTGTATTTTTATTGATTCTAATGGTTTTCCAGAAATAAAACCTAACTTATCACATTTTACCTGCAGCCTTTTCCCTGGATCTAATTAAGCCTCAAGTTGAAGGTCTTGTGAAGGTCATTTGTGTAATGAGGTGCTGATACAAATCTCTACTTTTCTCTTGA
>NW_007197343.1:0-7174 GCF_000164805.1 Carlito syrichta | reverse complement strand
CCAGAATAAAGACCCTCGTGTGTTTGCATCGGAGCTGGCTCTTTGTGGTCTCTATCTCTCTCATTAGAGTCCCAGGTTCAACACACACCAAAAGCTTACATTTGTGTTTCATTCATGTATTCTTTTGATTATTTTGGTATTTTTATTGATTCTAATGGTTTTCCAGAAATAAAACCTAATTTATCACATTTTACCTGCAGGAACTAGAAGTCTGATTTATAACATAATTGTATGACTTGCAGCCTTTCTCTGGATCTAATTACGCCTCAAGTTGAAGGTCTTGTGAAGGTCATCTGTGTAATGAGGTGCTGATACAAATCTCTACTTTCTCTTGATAAAGTTGTAGTGAAAACCTGCCAAGTGACTGGGAAAGTCTTTGTGTATTCTCGATTCCTTTTCTTCCAGGTTCTTCTCATTATCTTCTTCCTGTGTCCCATGTGGGGATGTTTAGAGGCAGACTAGTTAAGGGCGTTCAGTTAGCTCCCACATCGACTGGTTTTGAATCCCAGATCTGCCGCTTACACTCTGTTTGACTTTGGGCAAGTTTTTGAACTCTTTTAGCCTTAGTTCACTCATCTAGACAGTAAGGAGACTCACAACAGAAGTTCACTCTGGATTAGTGAGGTAATTAGATCAGCCACATATCTAGACTACTTAAAACAGTACCAGGTGCATTTTAATTACAATGGAAGTGTTTGTTATTATTATCATTATTATAGTATCAGGAGATATTGACTGTGCCCTTCTAGTTTCTTCCCGCTCTTCCCAGTATGAACTGGAAAAAAGCAAAATTTCTCATGTATATATTTAGAAGAAACATGGTGTGGCTGAATGGATATCAGTGTTAGCACTGACAAAGACCTAGGCTCAAATCTCATCTGTTGTTACTGTTTGCTCTAGTGTGAAGCTTTGTTCAGACAGACTGTTTCCCTTTATACCTGGCCTCTCCCTGCCCCCTCCCTTGGGGAGTGGCCTCTGACCAAGGTTGTCTCCTAAGGGTATGCATATTACCAGCAATGAGTTATGGAATGCAGGTGACCAATCATAGCTGAAAACAATGAAGTCATCACTCAGTCAATATAATTGTACTCACCATATAGGGATTTGAATAATTAGCTTGATTGCTTTGATTAAAAAACTGCTTGCCATAGTGCCTCAAGGTGTGGATTCTTCACCCACCTGCCACTCTCAGTGCCTCCTGTAAGTTTTTGGTTTTTTTTTTTTTAGTCAGAGTCACACTCTGTCACCCAGGCTGGAGTGCAGTGGCACATTCACAACCACCGCAGCCTTGACCTGCTGGGTTTAGACAATCCTTCCACCTCAACCTTTCAAGTAGCCAGAACTACAGGTGCATGCAAGCATGCATGATTTGTTTTTTTTGTTGTTGTTGTTTTAACTTATTGTAGAGATCAGGTCTCACCAAGTTGCCCAGACTGGTCTCAAACCCAGGGCTCAGGCAATCCTCTCACCTCAGCCTCCCAAAGTTCTGGGATTACAGGCTGAACCACTGTACCTGGCCATCTCCTGTAGGTTTTAATAAACTGATGTATTTTCCTGCTAGGACTCAGGGTGACTTCTTTGGAACAGATAAACATTATGCAGAAGCCCTCTCAGATTTGGGGTTACTGTGTTACAACAGGGATATGTTACTTGCACTTCCTCACTTTCAGTTTTCATATTTTTAGGGGTCAATAATACCTTCCTAAGAAGGACTTTTGTTATCATAAAATAAGTTAACATACTTCAAGCATCTCGCAATTTCCTGGCTTGATGATCAAAGTGGTCAATAAATGTCTGTTTCTTTTTTCCTTTTTGTCATTACTTACACATTTCACGATTTGTGTTTGTTTGTGTTTTTTTGCTTCCATGAATAATCTTATGCTATGCTCCATCCATTCTTTTTGCACTTCAAATGTGATCATCCTTTATTCAAGTTCTTTAAATCCCTAAGCCTTGCTCTTTTCAGGGCAGGCACATATAGCAACTCAACTGGGGCATTAGCTAGTCTAGGAGTTATGTCTTCCAGTATAACCCCTTAATCCATCAGAGAGATAGAGAGAGAGAGAGAGAGAGAGAGAGAGAGAGAGAGAGAGAGAGAACTGTGTGTGTGTGCGTGCTTCATCTACCATGCATTCTACCAAAATTTATTTGGGTTCCTCCATTAACCTGAAACTGTGCTGGGTTCTAGTAATAAAGAAATGAGTCAAGTGTGGTCTCTGCCCTGGCAGAGCTCATGTATTCCAGTGTGGAGACAGACACATAAATGGGTGCTTAAAAGCAATCCATTGGGTGTGAAAGGAAACATTAGGGAGGGGCAGCTAATTCATCTGTTGGAGCAGTTTGTCAAATATTTAGAGGAAGCTGTTATTTGTGAGTCTGACAGAATAAGCCAAGAGCTAGCCTGGAGGGAAAGGAGACAAAGAACAGGCCTGGGTGGATATTTTTGGCACAGGGGTCACATAAGCAAAGTACTGAGGAAAGAAGCAGCCTAGAGGGAGTAGGGAAGCCAGGGGCAGGAGACAGAGAAGAAAAACCTGAGATAAGGAAGGGCTCAGAGGGACAGGAGTGAAATAGATACCTGGGGAGCTACAAACAGAATGGTATGGGCCTATCTGAATTGTACATTTCTCTGTAGGTTACATAGAGAATAGATTCAGGAAGGCAAGAGTGAAAATCAGAAGACAAGTCAGAAGTCTAGAGCAATAGGTGAGTCAATAGATGGTGAGGGCCTGACTGAGAACAGCAGGGGGAAGGAGAAGGAAGAGGGGACAGGCCAGAGCACCGAGATACAGCAAAATATGTAGTAGAAGTCCTCCTACTTAACACATCCATGCTATTAGCTTCAGGCATCTCAATTACTTGAGCCCATCACAGCCTCATAGAAGGTAATCGAAAACAAATATTCCAAGCCTTACTTATTACTATTATTCTAGGTGCCTACTTTATACTTCAAACGTCAGAATATTTTGAGACATTTTTCACTATCTATGACCGGGTTTATGGCTCAACATTCTTTATGGCTACAAGCTTTCACGGACTCCACGTTATCATTGGTTCAACTTTCTTAGCCATCTGCCTTTTTCGACAATTAAAATTCCACTTTACATCTAGCCACCATTTCGGGTTTGAAGCAGCCACAGAGATGAAGAATGAGACTTTAGTAATAATTGGGTTGTTGAATGAAGGAAATGAAGGAGACAAAGATGAGGGTTTTTTTTCTGGCTTGTGTGCCCAGGTCAGTGATGGGAAAGCTGGTTTTCTTTTCTTTTCTTTTCTTTTTTGAGTTGGAGTCTCTCTGCCGCGGCCACTGCAGCCTCGACCTGCTGGGCTCCGGCGATTCTTCCGCCTCAGCCTTCCAAGTAGCCAGAACTACAGGCGCGTGCTACCACGCCCGGCTAATTTTTTGATTCATTGTAGAGATGAGGGCCCGCCAAGTTTCCCAGGCGGGTCTCGAACCCGCGGGCTCATGCAATCCATTCACCTCAGCCTCCCAAAGTGCTGGAATTACAGGCTGAGCCACTGAGCTCGGCTTCTCTCTCTATTTTTCTTCAGGTTCTTTCTCTTGGTATTTGACCAGTAAAGTTCTTGAGTAGTTTAGAATTTGGGAAGCTGAAGCCTGAAAACCAATATTCAGCTTTTAACAATGTTCATCCTGGAGGCAGTAGGTTCCTCCCTTGAGGTGATTGTAAAGCTCCCATCACCCAGAAGGAGAGCCAGAGAGGAGAGAGAGAAGAAGAAAACACTGAAGAACAAATCAGTCTTAAAATTAAAAAAAAATCACTTCAACACAAATAGAATAAGTGATAGAAGATAGTTTTTCTTTTAGGAAAGTCATAAGAGGGAGCAGAAAAGGCTAGAAGAAAAACTAAAAGCATTTGAATGAATAATTCTAGATATTAATTAACATTGTTGCTTTTGTCTTTAATAAATTGCATATCAGTATGCATGGTAGGGTGTAGCTTCAGGTTTTTTTAAGTTTGTCCAAGTTCTTATTTTTCAGTTCAGGCAGTCTCATGCACTCTTTCTAAAGATGACTAACCAGTGGGCTCATAGAATTGGGGGAAAGTTAGATGATAAAATAAAAATTAGAATGAATCAGAGAGTTGGCTAAGATTAAGTTAAGATTTAAGTGATGCTGCATTTTCTACCAAAGAAATGATTCTTTCCACCGTATTGAAGTAAGAAAAATGAGACATTTCTGGTAACCAATGGGATGTCATGCCACCAAATGTATATTTACTGCCTAAGTGTTTCTTTTATATTTCCACTCTTTTTTTTTTTTTTGAGTTGGAGTCTCACTGTGTTGCCCAGACTGGAGTGTAGTGGCCGCTCCCGGCCACCGCAGCCTCGACCTGCTGGGCTCCAGCGATCCTTCCGCCTCAGCCTTCCAAGTACCTGGAACTACAGGCATGAGCTACCATGTTCGGCTAATTTCTGATTTATTGTAGAGATGAGGTCTCACCAAGTTGCCAAGGCGGGTCTCAAACCCTTGGGCTCAGGCAATCCACTCACCTCAGCCTTCCAAAGTGTGGGATTATAGGCTGAGCCACCGAGCCCGGCTAACATTTACATTTTGGCAATAAAGACCTCGGATAAGTGTGCACTTCATTTATAATGTTCTGCTGATGCGGAAACCAACAGATCAAACATTTTATTCCATCTTGAAAATACCTTGGACAATTGTAATTTTAGCACTAAGTTTCATGTTTCCTAACTGGAAAGTTAGTGCTCAGCGAATTTCAATGCCTCTCTCTATTGTCTCATAAGAAGCCAAGAAGGCTGGACTTCAATTCACATGAGGACATGTATTCACTTTGAGTGTCACCATGAAGTCACACTGGTAGTCATTTGCAATTATGTTGAATGATAGAAAGCAGAGACTGGCATCAGGAGACCCAGGTCACAGTCTCTCCTCTGTCTCTAGTCAATCCCTTAACTACTCTAGCTTCAGTTTCTTTATCTATACAATGATAAGTTGGTTTAGATCAAGAGTCAGAAGTCCAAATACCTACATGGGCAGGGCAGGTGACAGAAGCATAAAAGCTTACATCACGGCATATCACAGCATCACCACTTATTTGCTTCACAGTCGCAAAAACAACTGTGTTGAAATTTCACTCTCTTTTATATATCATTAAGCTTTTCATCAGGCATCTTTTCACATACCAGTCATTCAGTCATGGTTCTTTTTATGGTTTGTTTTCCTAATGGAGGATTATGCTGTATTCTTTTGCTACAGATGCACTTTGTCGGTATATTCAACCCAGAAATCCTCTTTATGTTCTGAAAAAGTAAGTCTGACTCACATTTTTCTGTTTTTTATTTCTCAAAAGTACATGGGTATGGGGACACATTTAGTTTTTAGTTTTATTCTATGACTGGAAAAGCAACAGTATTGATGGAATAATACTTGGTAGGTGGCACTCAGCCAAAGTAGGAGGAGTTACAGAGAGGGGTGGGTAGTGTGGTCAATGGCAAACTCATGTGAAAATGAAGAAAAGACCTGCCCCTGCTGCAGCAGGTAATGGTCCCCTAATACCACTTGATTTGGGGCCTCTGAGAATAGAGCTCACATAGGAATGTGTTTTCTGAAATTTTTGCAAGAAAAACTGTACATCCTTATTATTTTTCATTTTATATGTTAGCAACTACATTTAAATTTAAGCAAATATCAATAGTATCAATATGTAGCAGTCAATGGTTCAGACTAGCCATGAGAAAACTGTGGATTAGATGCCCACAAAGTTTTGAGACATTAGGGACACATGATCTCAAAGTAGTCCCTTTCTCATAAATATATATATTAATTATTTATTTAAATGGACTGGGTGCAGTGGCTCATGTCTGTAATCTCAGCACATTGGGAGGCAGGACAGGAGGATCGCTTGAGCCTAGGCATTTGAAACAAGCCTGGGCAGCATAGCAACACCTCATCTCTACAAAAAATAAAAAAAATTACCTGAGTGTGGTGGTACATGCCTTTAGCCCCCCAGCTACCCAAAAGACTGAGACAGGAGGGTCACCTGAGCCTAGGAGGTTGAGGCTGTAGTGAGTTGTAATCATGCCACTGCACCCCAGTCTGGGTGAAAGAATGAGACCGCTGATTCAAAATGAAGTAGGCACTATTGTGATCCTCATTTTACAGATGAGGAAACTGAGGCACAGAGCAGTCAAGTCTGCTAAAGTCACAGAACAAATAAGTAGTTGTGCCAGAATTCCAACACTGACCCTCCAGCACTATAGCTATCTCTTAACTTTGTTCATGTAAACTTGTATTTCTTTTCTTTTCTTTCCTTTCCTTTCCTTTCCTTTTCTTTTCTTTTCTTTCTTTCTTTCTTTTTTTTGAGACAGGGTCTTGCTTTCTTGCTCAGGCTGGAGTGCAGTGGCACATCATAGTTCACTGCAGCCTTAAACTCCTGGGCTCAAGGGATCGTCCCACCACAGCCTCTCAAATAGCTGAGATTACAGCACACGCCACTATTCCCTACTAATTTTCATTTTTAATTTCTTTTTTTGTAGAGATGGAGTATCAATATGTTGCCCAGGCTGATCTCAAACTCCTGGCCTCAAGTGATCTTCCTGTCTCAGTTTCCCAAAGTGCTGGGATTAAAGGTGTGAGCCTACATTTCCCATTTAAAAAATTCTTATCAAACATTAGTATATATAATAGGTTGTAGGTGACAATGGGCATATTTATTTGGATTTATTTAATGTCAGTAGTTTAGAATGTTTTTATTTTGTATGTGTGGAAAAGATGGGCTTATTAGATGGCTGAATAGTACTGTGGGTCAGATCGAGACACCACCTACATTATTGAGATTGATCATCATGAGATGCTGGTTAGGATCACTCTCTTTCAATCAGATCGCATATGTAAATAAGCAACCACCCTTTGATTGACTGCTGATGATCCTCAGAGGAAACACTGAATGTTTTGCTTTTCTGGCTGTCTTATTGCTCAGAGAATGTTAATACTAATGAACTCAGCCATGTATTTGAGCAAGCTGTCACAGCAAAGGGATTTCCAAAGCTTTTTGATTAAAAGGTGTTTGAATGTAGGCATGATCAATATATGGGCTGATGTTTAATTTTAGCAAATATGAAGATGTATTATCCCTTGAGGTTTGTTTTTAACCTC
This sequence comes from Carlito syrichta, assembly GCF_000164805.1. Classification (NCBI taxonomy): domain Eukaryota; kingdom Metazoa; phylum Chordata; class Mammalia; order Primates; family Tarsiidae; genus Carlito; species Carlito syrichta. The sequence continues at coordinate 36 of NW_007197343.1, read as the reverse complement.
ACTTTCACCTCCATTAATATTAACTTTGTAGGTCAG
>NW_007197342.1:0-759 GCF_000164805.1 Carlito syrichta | reverse complement strand
TAAGCTTTCATCAGGCATCTTTCACATACCAGTCATCAGTCATGGTTCTTTTATGGTTTGTTTCTAATGGAGGATTATGCTGTATCTTTTGCTACAGATGCACTTTGTCGGTATATTCAACCCAGAAATCCTCTTTATGTCTGAAAAAGTAAGTCTGACTCACATTTTTCTGTTTTTTATTTCTCAAAAGTACATGGGTATGGGGACACATTTAGTTTTTAGTTTTATTCTATGACTGGAAAAGCAACAGTATTGATGGAATAATACTTGGTAGGTGGCACTCAGCCAAAGTAGGAGGAGTTACAGAGAGGGGTGGGCAGTGTGGTCAATGGCAAACTCATGTGAAAATGAAGAAAAGACCTGCCCCTGCTGCAGCAGGTAATGGTCCCCTAATACCACTTGATTTGGGGCCTCTGAGAATAGAGCTCACATAGGAATGTGTTTTCTGAAATTTTTGCAAGAAAAACTGTACATCCTTATTATTTTTCATTTTATATGTTAGCAACTACATTTAAATTTAAGCAAATATCAATAGTATCAATATGTAGCTGTCAATGGTTCAGACTAGCCATGAGAAAACTGTGGATTAGATGCCCACAAAGTTTTGAGACATTAGGGACACATGATCTCAAAGTAGTCCCTTTCTCATAAATATATATTTAATTATTTATTTATATGGACTGGGTGCAGTGGCTCATGTCTGTAATCTCAGCACATTGGGAGGCCAGGACAGGAGGATCGCTTGAGCCTAGGCATTTG
>NW_007197341.1:0-1097 GCF_000164805.1 Carlito syrichta | reverse complement strand
CCACAAGCAAACAAGCAGCAGCAGCCATTGGCAAAAACAAAACAAAACAAAAAGAAACAGAAAACTCATCTTAAAGAAATGATCACCAAATAAAATAATAGCATTTATATTCTTGACTTTTTAAAGTTCTTGGACATAAAGACATCTAAATTTGATTTCCAGAAATTGCTACACAGTCCTAACTTCATTGTCACCAAACCTTTACTTAAAATGTAATTGTACAAGATAGTGGTTGAGATATTCCCATAAAGTAGCATAAGCAGTCATTTTACATTCTGGTTTATATGAAACAACCTCAGTTTATGACTGCTTTCCCAATTTGGAAGATAAAATAGTTGGTTGCTGTTTTTCTACTATGAGCTCAGACTCTCTGATTCTGTGACAAACTTCCTACTTAGGCAAATAAATAAGAATTTAGGAGCTTGGTGGAAATGGGAACAAAGTTTTTAATAATTGGACCAGCAGAAATGGGTCAAATTTTCCTACTCTCTACCAGTTCACATCTCTTTAGCCTGGCATGGAAGCTGAAACTTTATGGTTGCTTACTGTATATTTCTGAACATTTCTTCTACAGATGAAAGTACACAAATGCAAATCTCAGGTCTATTTGACATTGAGATACCCAAAGCCTCATGAAAACCAAAGCAAATATAATAAAATCACTTAAAATGCTTGACTGGCACATACCATGAAAAGGTAAACATTCTAGGTGACTGCATAAAAGTTTATTGTCACCAAAACTAATAATAAAAGACCTTCGATTTTATCAATGAAATACATAACAATTGGAAAATGCTACACTACTACTTTCATAGTTGTGAATCTGAAGACCATCAACAGAAAACTAATAGTTACCTGACAAGCCCACCTGTCTTCCCCCAACTCAAGAGAAGCATTCATGTGCACATAACATGGAATTCTATCCTCTTAAAAAAACATTATTTCAGCCGGGCTCAGTGTCTAAGCCTGTAATCCTGCGCCTTTGGGAGGCTGAGGTGAGTGGATTGCCTGAGCCCACGGGTTAGAGACCCGCCTGGGCAGGCGAGACCTCTTCTCTACAATAAATCAAAAAATTAGCCGGGTGTGGTATTGCACAC
>NW_007197340.1:0-736 GCF_000164805.1 Carlito syrichta | reverse complement strand
TGGACCAGCAGAAATGGGTCAAATTTTCCTACTCTCTACCAGTTCACATCTCTTTAGCCTGGCATGGAAGCTGAAACTTTATGGTTGCTTACTGTATATTTCTGAACATTTCTTCTACAGATGAAAGTACACAAATGCAAATCTCAGGTCTATTTGACATTGAGATACCCAAAGCCTCATGAAAACCAAAGCAAATATAATAAAATCACTTAAAATGCTTGACTGGCACATACCATGAAAAGGTAAACATTCTAGGTGACTGCATAAAAGTTTATTGTCACCAAAACTAATAATAAAAGACCTTCGATTTTATCAATGAAATACATAACAATTGGAAAATGCTACACTACTACTTTCATAGTTGTGAATCTGAAGACCATCATCAGAAAACTAATAGTTACCTGACAAGCCCACCTGTCTTCCCCCAACTCAAGAGAAGCATTCATGTGCACATAACATGGAATTCTATCCTCTTAAAAAAACATTATTTCAGCCGGGCTCAGTGTCTCAGCCTGTAATCCTGCGCCTTTGGGAGGCTGAGGTGAGTGGATTGCCTGAGCCCACGGGTTAGAGACCCGCCTGGGCAGGCGAGACCTCATCTCTACAATAAATCAAAAAATTAGCCGGGTCTGGTATTGCACACCTGTAATTCCGGCTACTCGGAAGGCTGAGGCGGAAGGATCACCGGAGCCCAGCAGGTCGAGGCTGCGGTGGCCGGGAGCGTCCACTGGACTCC
>NW_007197339.1:0-747 GCF_000164805.1 Carlito syrichta | reverse complement strand
AAAAAATCTGCTAACCAAGAACACTAGACCCACATAATCTGTCTTCATAAATGAAGAAGAGAGAAAGCTCTTCCCAGATAACAACTGAAAACAGTTACCCACCTTATAACATTTACAATTGTTATATTTCCGTGATGTATTGACCCTTTTGTCACTATGTAATGCTGTATAAGAATTGTGAAAAGTAGTTCTTCAAGTTGAAATAAAAGGGCAATAATGCCAACACATACAAAATATAACAATGTAAATGTAAGAATATAATCAAATTCAGAATACCCTTATACTGTAATGGTGGTATATAAATTACTTTTAACTTTAGTAAAAATGCTTTCAACCCTTAACTGTACCCCACAATTTTAAAATAAAAAATATTGATTTAAAAAAACAAACAACAATAAAAAATAAAAATAAAACAAAAAGTATTTAGTATACTTTCATAAAGTATTTAGCAAAAATACTTTAGTAAAACATACCTACAAAAAGTCATCATACAACAAAAGAAGGCAGAAAAAGAGGAAGAAAGTTACAAAGGAAATACAAAAAATACAAAATAGTTAGAAAACAATTAATACAACTGTAATAGTAAGTCCTCACCTATCAATTATTGCTTTGAATATATGTGAATTAAATCTATAATCAAAAGACAGTAGCTGAATTGACTTAAAAAAACCCAATATCCAACTATTTGCTGGCTAAAAGAAACTCACTTTAGTTTTAAGGACACACATATGCTGAAAGTGAAGGTAC
>NW_007197338.1:0-835 GCF_000164805.1 Carlito syrichta | reverse complement strand
TTTCAGATAGTTGATCACATAGACAGGGAGTGTAGTGCGAGGTCTGTAAACAAAGTTTCGAGACACAAATATTATTTTCAAATGTCCTTGAATTAGCGAACAGAAAGACATTTAACTAGGAGTGCGTTGATCATGGGAAATGGAAAGAGGGTTGGAGCCAAAACGTGAGCCAACGCCAAGCCTCCTGCCCACAGTGGCTGAAGTTACGCCATTTGGGCTTTTTTTGTTCTTTATGATTCTTTGTGTGTGTGTGTGTGTGTGTGGTTGAAGTCTCACTCTGTCACCCAGACTTGAGTGCAGTGACACATTCCAGGCCAACGGAGCCTCCACCTGCTGGGTTCTGGCAATCTTTCCGCCACAGCCTTTCAAGTAGCCGGAACTACAGTCGCGTGCTATTATGCCCGACTGATTTTTGATTTATTGTAGAGATGAGATCTCACCGATTTGCCCTTGTGTGTCTGGAACCCACAGCCTCAGGCAACTCACCCACCTCGGCCTCTCAAAGTGCTGGGATTACAGGCTGAGCCACCCAGCTCTGCCATTCTTTATGATTCTTATTAGAGTTTCATTCTGTCACCCAGGCTAGAGTGCAGTGGCAAGCTCACAGCCAACATAGCCTCGACCTGTTGGGCTCAAGTGATCCTTTCGCCTCAGCCTTCCAAATAGATGGAACTACAAGCATGCATCACTGTGCTAGGTTTATTTTTTTTTTAATTTATTGATGTTTTCTTAATTTAAAGATGAGGTCACACCAAGTAGCCCGGGCTGGCCTCGAACCCCTGGGCTCAGGCAGTCCTCTTGCCTCGGCCTCCCAAAGTGCTGGGATGCCAGGATG
>NW_007197337.1:0-804 GCF_000164805.1 Carlito syrichta | reverse complement strand
CCACAGCCTTTCAAGTAGCCGGAACTACAGTCGCGTGCTATTATGCCCGACTGATTTTTGATTTATGTAGAGATGAGATCTCACCGATTTGCCCTTTGTGTGTCTGGAACCCACAGCCTCAGGCAACTCACCCACCTCGGCCTCTCAAAGTGCTGGGATTACAGGCTGAGCCACCCAGCTCTGCCATTCTTTATGATTCTTATTAGAGTTTCATTCTGTCACCCAGGCTAGAGTGCAGTGGCAAGCTCACAGCCAACATAGCCTCGACCTGTTGGGCTCAAGTGATCCTTTCGCCTCAGCCTTCCAAATAGATGGAACTACAAGCATGCATCACTGTGCTAGGTTTATTTTTTTTTTAATTTATTGATGTTTTCTTAATTTAAAGATGAGGTCACACCAAGTAGCCCGGGCTGGCCTCGAACCCCTGGGCTCAGGCAGTCCTCTTGCCTCGGCCTCCCAAAGTGCTGGGATGCCAGGATTGGGCTGCCATGGCTGGCCTTTTGTCCTTTCGATGACAAACATGATGTAAAGAGGTATCGTACACAGTGTGAAGATACCTTATGCACACAGGCTGTCTGTGTTCACCACGGTTTTTCTAAGAATCAGAATCGGCTCCTGGGATGCCGAAGGCTGAGCATCCAAGGATGTGCTCTTTGCGACCTGGAGGCCCAGAAAAGTCAGTAGTGAGGCTCAGGCTGAGTCCAGAGGCTCAAGGAACAGGAGAGCCGTGAGGTCAACCCCGGGGCAAGAACAAGAGGGACCAATGTTCCAGCTGAAGCAGTGAAGTGGAGGGATAAAATTCTG
>NW_007197336.1:0-1709 GCF_000164805.1 Carlito syrichta | reverse complement strand
TATTATGCCCGACTGATTTTGATTTATTGTAGAGATGAGATCTCACTGATTTGCCCTTGTGTGTCTGGAACCCACAGCCTCAGGCAACTCACCCACCTCGGCCTCTCAAAGTGCTGGGATTACAGGCTGAGCCACCCAGCTCTGCCATTCTTTATGATTCTTATTAGAGTTTCATTCTGTCACCCAGGCTAGAGTGCAGTGGCAAGCTCACAGCCAACATAGCCTCGACCTGTTGGGCTCAAGTGATCCTTTCGCCTCAGCCTTCCAAATAGATGGAACTACAAGCATGCATCACTGTGCTAGGTTTATTTTTTTTTTAATTTATTGATGTTTTCTTAATTTAAAGATGAGGTCACACCAAGTAGCCCGGGCTGGCCTCGAACCCCTGGGCTCAGGCAGTCCTCTTGCCTCGGCCTCCCAAAGTGCTGGGATGCCAGGATTGGGCTGCCATGGCTGGCCTTTTGTCCTTTCGATGACAAACATGATGTAAAGAGGTATCGTACACAGTGTGAAGATACCTTATGCACACAGGCTGTCTGTGTTCACCACGGTTTTTCTAAGAATCAGAATCGGCTCCTGGGATGCCGAAGGCTGAGCATCCAAGGATGTGCTCTTTGCGACCTGGAGGCCCAGAAAAGTCAGTAGTGAGGCTCAGGCTGAGTCCAGAGGCTCAAGGAACAGGAGAGCCGTGAGGTCAACCCCGGGGCAAGAACAAGAGGGACCAATGTTCCAGCTGAAGCAGTGAAGTGGAGGGATAAAATTCTCCCTCCTCTTATTTTGTACCTTCAAGCCCTCAGTGGACTGAATCCCACCCACCCTCGTTATGGAGAAGCATCTGCTTGTTCAGTCACTAAGACACATACCAGTGTTTTCCGGATATATCCTCACAAATGCACCAGAAATCACGTTACACTAGAATCTAAGCATCTCAAGGTCCAGTCATATTGATACAGAAGATAAACCATCACGCTGTTTTTTTATCACAGAGAGATCCACTCGTTCACTTATCAGACGCTTCATGAAAGCTTACTTATGCCACCTGACGTGGTGGGGGCTTTAGATCTATAGCAGTACTTTGCTTATTTATCGCATGATACAGATTATCCAAGACATGCAGCCATCCTTAAGACACCCACTTTAATTTTTCTCATCATATCTGTGGACCAGGAATTTGGAAAGAACACTGCAGAATGGCTTGTTTCTGCTCCATGATGTCAGGGGTCTTGGAGCAGAAACAAGACCCAATGGCTCAGTCAAGAATTCTCTAGAGCTGTGTGACCCAATACCCCAGCCACTGGCTTAGGCCCTATGTAAATTGACATTAAGTAAAATGATATAAAATTGCCATTTGTGCTTCTCGGTCACACCAGCCACGTTTAAGTGCTGAGTGGGAACATGTGAGTATTTGGGTATGCTGCTGGACTACAGATCTAGGAGCATCCTCACTCCCAGGTGCTTGGTTGGGACCTCAGCCGGGGCCACCTTCAGGTGGTCTTTCCATGTGGCTTGTGCTTCCTCAAAACATGAGGGCCTTAGACTTCTCACACATGGCTCGGGATTTCAAATCTGAATTTCCCAAAAGAACCCGGTGGAGCCATCCATCTGTATGACCCAGCTATGGAAGCGACAGAGCGTTGTTTCAGTTATATTCAGCTGGTGAATAAGTCACTAGGTGAGTCCTGCACCAAGGAGAGGAGACGCAGAGTCCG
>NW_007197335.1:0-766 GCF_000164805.1 Carlito syrichta | reverse complement strand
TATCTAAGACATGCAGCCATCCTTAAAACACCCACTATAATTTTGTCATCATATCTGTGGACCAGGAATTTGGAAAGAACACTGCAGAATGGCTTGTTTCTGCTCCATGATGTCAGGGGTCTTGGAGCAGAAACAAGACCCAATGGCTCAGTCAAGAATTCTCTAGAGCTGTGTGACCCAATACCCCAGCCACTGGCTTAGGCCATATGTAAATTGACATTAAGTAAAATGATATAAAATTGCCATTTGTGCTTTTCGGTCACACCAGCCACGTTTAAGTGCTGAGTGGGAACATGTGAGTATTTGGGTATGCTGCTGGACTACAGATCTAGGAGCATCCTCACTCCTAGGTGCTTGGTTGGGACCTCAGCCGGGGCCACCTTCAGGTGGTCTTTCCATGTGGCTTGTGCTTCCTCAAAACATGAGGGCCTTAGACTTCTCACACATGGCTCGGGATTTCAAATCTGAATTTCCCAAAAGAACCCGGTGGAGCCATCCATCTGTATGACCCAGCTATGGAAGCGACAGAGCGTTGTTTCAGTTATATTCAGCTGGTGAATAAGTCACTAGGTGAGTCCAGCACCAAGGAGAGGAGACGCAGAGTCCGTATTTCAATGAAGGTCATGTCAAAGGATTGCAGACCTGTCGCGAAGCTTCTGCAAGTAGGGAGCAAAATGAGCCAGGCCCCTCCTGTAAATGTTCACTCTATGTCGGAGAAAAAAGTGGGGGTTAAGCCGGACTCGGTGGCTCAACCTGTAATCCCGGC
>NW_007197334.1:0-841 GCF_000164805.1 Carlito syrichta | reverse complement strand
TATTAGAAAATTCAAATCAGCTTCCTTTGTTCAAATCAAAATTGACATCTCAAAAGTATCCCCAAACAGACATAATCAGCCATGCTTACTCAACAGAAAAGGAGGAATAAGTCTTCTACATTTGGGCTGTGATGCAAAATATCTTCATAAGTAGCACAGTAAATAAAACGTGATTTAAAGATGTTTTTATGAATGCAAAAATAAATGTCTTTAGTAATTTCTATCAGGAAAATACTTTAACTTGCTCTTTGGTCAAGGTTGACTGAGTCGTTAAATATGTTTGTATCTTTCTAGAATGTAACACTAAGATAAAATTTATAAAGTAGGTAGCTGAAGAGGGTGAATCTACTAAGAGCAAAGAGGATGATTTCAACAGGCACAAGTTCAAAGCATCTGAGTCTTGCTCATGTACATGCTGACTTAATTGGAGTTACCCAGGGAACAACCACCATGTAGATCCCAGGAGAGAGAAGATGGATGTACTGAGATGGAATGAATCACAGATTCTCAATTCTTTAATTTAGGAGATAGGCATTATGTCACTAGCCATTACCTTTAATCTGAAACAATAAATAACACAGGTATTAAAGAGAAAAAGGTTTGTCAGACTCCTTAATAATTGGATAGATATTTAGAATCAATAACAATGTAAAAGAAGAGATGCATTTATTTATTTGATCACCTCTAAGGTAGAGCTAGCAGTAAAATAAATGGACAGATTGAATGAAGTAAATTTTAACAATGTCAAAGGATATATGTGTATATACTTTTTAATTAGTAAACTTTATTTTTTAGTGTAGTTTTAGGTTCACAGCCAAAGTAAGTGGAAATCTCAAGGAGT
>NW_007197333.1:0-776 GCF_000164805.1 Carlito syrichta | reverse complement strand
ATCACCTTATTTGCTGCACATTTGTTAACTTAATCTGAGCCAATATCACATTATTTTAATTACCACAACTTTAGAGTCTGTGCATCAGCTAGAAGAAATGCCTCTTCCACAGCCACTGCCTAAACACTTAGCTAAATGGCCGTGGCTATTTTTGCTCTTTACCAGTCCGCACGAACTTGATAACTAGCTTATTAAGTTCCATAAAAAATACTGGAGAGACAAAATGCAATAGTATTTAAGAGAGCATAGATGAACTCAGGCAGCTAGTACTTGCACTTACTAGACATGTTGTAAGACACAAACCACTCTACAATCGTAGTCATATATAAAATGAATACAAAATTGCCAATTGTTCTGAGGTTTAAATGAGTTAATACATTCAAAGTACTTGGATTAGTGTCAGACATTTATTAAAAACTGGAAATTTAAGAGAAACTGAACTGTAGTTATTTACAGATAATTTAGGTGAGCAATATAATAATTTATTCTTCTTATCCCTGAACCTAGTCTACTTCTCTATTTAGGTGATCCTTTACCATCTATAATTGATTTTATAATCATCTCCATAAGGATGACCATCTTTTAAGATGTATGTCTGGCCAGGCTCGGTGGCTCAGCCTGTAATCCCGCGCTTTGAGAGGCCGAAGTGAGTGAATTGCCTGACCCTGCAGGTTCGAGCCTGCCTGGGCAACTTGATGAGACGTCATCTCTACAATAAAAAATCAAAAAATTAGCCAGGCATGGTAGTGGGTCCCTGTAGTTCCAGCTACTTGGAA
>NW_007197332.1:0-770 GCF_000164805.1 Carlito syrichta | reverse complement strand
TGAGACGTCATCTCTACAATAAAAATCAAAAAATTAGCCAGGCATGGTAGTGGGTCCCTGTAGTTCCAGCTACTTGGAAGGCTGAGGTGGAAAGGATCGCCAGAGCCCAGCGGGTCGAGGTTGCGGTGGCCGGGAGCGGCCACTGCACTCCCAGTCTAGGCGACAGAGTGAGACTCCAACTCAAAAAAAAAAAAATGTATCCCCAGATGACTTTTAGCTTTTATTGTTCATGTTTTCTAACATCTATCTATATACTATGCATAGATAACACTGACATATATACTATGACTTACATGTGATCTTTTATCTGGAAATCTTACTAAACTCTCTTACTAAATTTAATAATTGTAGATTCAGTGGTAGATTGACTTAGATGTTCTGTCCCGGTGCGTCTAAAATAAAGAGGAGGGAGTTTCTCTTTCCCATATCTCCTATTTTTTTCTTATCTTACTGTATTAGGTGAGTCTTCTTGTGCATGATGAATAGATGGACTTGCAGCATGTATTCCTATCTTGTCCCTGTCACTGAATGCTTCTACAGTTTCAGACTATAGTATAACATTTGCTGCTAGTTTTAGATGTCTTCTTTAAGTTAAGAAAGTTCCCAATTATATCTAGTTTCTAAGCTATGCTGTCTTTCTAAAAACTTTTACCATTTGTTAATGATAATTTTATTCAAATGTTTTTTAACTATTAAAATAATTACAAAATATTTCTCATTAATATACTAACATGATGACGTACATTAGATATTTTCTAATCCCTAATCAT
>NW_007197331.1:0-901 GCF_000164805.1 Carlito syrichta | reverse complement strand
AGATTGACTTAGATGTTCTGTCCCGGTGCGTCTAAAATAAAGAGGAGGGAGTTTCTCTTTCCCATATCTCCTATTTTTTTCTTATCTTACTGTATTAGGTGAGTCTTCTTGTGCATGATGAATAGATGGACTTGCAGCATGTATTCCTATCTTGTCCCTGTCACTGAATGCTTCTACAGTTTCAGACTATAGTATAACATTTGCTGCTAGTTTTAGATGTCTTCTTTAAGTTAAGAAAGTTCCCAATTATATCTAGTTTCTAAGCTATGCTGTCTTTCTAAAAACTTTTACCATTTGTTAATGATAATTTTATTCAAATGTTTTTTAACTATTAAAATAATTACAAAATATTTCTCATTAATACACTAACATGATGACATACATTAGATATTTTCTAATCCCTAATCATTCCTGCAATTTAAGATATCTATTTAATCATGAAGCATTTTTATGTATACACTATTGAATTTGATTTTCATTTAAGGTTTGTATATCTGTGATTATAAGTGAGGTTGGCTTTATATTTCTTTCATTCTCTCCTTGTCTTGTTTTGGTTTCAAAATTAGATTAGGTTCATTGAATGTTAGGCAGCAAACTTTCTTTTTATTGTTTGTATATGTCAGTTCCATAGATGTTTAATAAATGTCACATATAAAACCATCTAAGCCTACTGTTTTGTTTGCAGTTTGTTGGGATAGGGTACATATTTTTTACAAATAAAAACAAAGCAAATATTTTTTACTTGAAGTCTTAATTTATTTCTTTTACTTACTTTTTTCCAAAGTCCCTCTAAGTATTAGACATATGCCAAATAATTTCTTATACCCTTATATTCAAGATATCTCATGTAAATAGCACAATTTAAGTTGTTTTTAATTTTTATCAGCACTTTACTCTTTCA
>NW_007197330.1:0-778 GCF_000164805.1 Carlito syrichta | reverse complement strand
TTATATCTAGTTTCTAAGCTATGCTGTCTTTCTAAAAACTTTTACCATTTGTTAATGATAATTTTATTCAAATGTTTTTTAACTATTAAAGTAATTACAAAATATTTCTCATTAATATACTAACATGATGACATACATTAGATATTTTCTAATCCCTAATCATTCCTGCAATTTAAGATATCTATTTAATCATGAAGCATTTTTATGTATACACTATTGAATTTGATTTTCATTTAAGGTTTGTATATCTGTGATTATAAGTGAGGTTGGCTTTATATTTCTTTCATTCTCTCCTTGTCTTGTTTTGGTTTCAAAATTAGATTAGGTTCATTGAATAAGTTAGGCAGCAAACTTTCTTTTTATTTTTTGTATATGTCAGTTCCATAGATGTTTAATAAATATCACATATAAAACCATCTAAGCCTACTGTTTTGTTTGCAGTTTGTTGGGATAGGGTACATATTTTTTACAAATAAAACAAAGCAAATATTTTTTACTTGAAGTCTTAATTTATTTCTTTTACTTACTTTTTTCCAAAGTCCCTCTAAGTATTAGACATATGCCAAATAATTCTTATACCCTTATATTCAAGATATCTCATGTAAATAGCACAATTTAAGTTGTTTTTAATTTTATCAGCACTTTACTCTTTCAAGTAATGTATCTGTATTTGATCCAATTATATTTAACAATAACTGACACAGCTAGGTTTATAAACTACTATTTTCTATTTCTCGTCTGCTTGTAGCTTTTTTTTTTCTTCTTTTGAATTTTGCAA
>NW_007197329.1:0-1225 GCF_000164805.1 Carlito syrichta | reverse complement strand
CACAAGCATGCTTATTGCAGCTCTAATCACATTTGAAAAAAACCTGACACCAACCATGTCGCCTTCAAAGCTGGAATGGATAAAATGAATGTGGAACATACACAAAATGGAATGTTATGCATCCCTGACAAGTGACAGGTATAAGGATTTTGCAGAAAGCTTGATGTATATGAATTAGGTCATTTTCCGTGAATTATCACTATAACAAAGAATAGAGATCCAAATGTTCTCCCTCCTGAGCTGCACTTGATCGATTAGAGTGCTAGAAGAAAGTGATTGGCAGTAGTAGAAAACGGTTTTGGGGTAGGGGTGGGATTGGCTGTGGAGTTATATTGTTAACGGAGGGAGGGGCAGACCTCACCATCCAGGGACCATGCATAATCAATGTTTGAATATCTAACTCTGAATTGTACCCCATATTGTGCAACAATTAAAATAAAATAAATACATAAATAAAAGCTGTAAAACGTGCAACTGACTGTATTTGCTTTCTTCTATTTTTTTTTTTTTAACTTTTTTCATCTAAAGATACTTGCAGTCCAGGGTTGGGGATAGAAATGTTCCTTTGAAGGGATTGATTTCTACGAAGGGCGCACGACTCCCATTATAACTTCCTTTCCTATTCATACGTGAGAATCCATTGTACATTTGGTTTCAACTTTGAAACTACTACATTTCTCACATAAATGCTGAATATTTTATTCTGCACAAATTGAAACGTGTTGACTTTCCAGACGTGTATCATCTTCAGTCAACTTCACATTGAGGATCAGAGTACCTATGTTGCTATTCAGAAGACAGAATGCATAATAAATCTTAACAATATCAAAGGAAAAATTGTAGAATAATTTAACATATATTTTTCCTTTCTTAAAACTTTTGTACATATTCTTGGGACACGCTGTATTTTCTGCTGGTGAATTTTAACTTAAACATACAGATATGCAACCCCTACTCAAAAGGTACCCCTGCCTATTTGAAGGAAATGTAAAGTGATATATCCCTCGTATTTTAAACCAATTTCTATTTTTCAAAGTGTATTTCCACTGAATCCCCGAGGATTTTCTCTACCTAAGACATAATGGTGTACTCTGCAACAATGTCTCAGATTAATGTGATACTTTTTACCGACAAGCCTTGAAAATCATGCACACACACAAAAAGAGACCACTGGGAGCCCTATGTTTAGAAACCAAAATAACATGGAGATTTAGAAAGAAGAATT
>NW_007197328.1:0-3660 GCF_000164805.1 Carlito syrichta | reverse complement strand
GACAGAGTGAGACTTCAATTCAATAAGAAAAAAAAAAAAAACTACCTCGTTTAGAGGATTCTTGAATGGTCAATTATCTCTGGAGAAATTTTTGGATAGGTGTGAACCCATGGTTCTCTTCACTTCTTGGGAATGAAATCCACCTTGTCTACTACATTTGGCAGAGCACTGCACAAAAGTCCTTCAAGCCTAAGGATTGCTCAGTAGTCAAGGTCCCTCCCATTATGATGTCAAAGTTCTGAGGCAGATGTCGTAAATGACAATTTGACATGCTTTTTTCCCTGACTTTACTTACCTCTTTTAATGTAAAAATTAGCCTTTTACATATACTACAGATTCAATGAAATAACCATTAAGTAAATATCATTCTTCTCAGACCTGGAAATTACCATAAAGAATTCATATGAAGCCATAAACAATCATGAATACCCAAAAGAATCTGATCAAAAGAAACAAAGCAGGAACTATCATAGTTCCAGGCTTCAAACTTTACTATATGTTTACAGTAATCAACACAGCCTGGTATTGGTACAAGAATAGGCGCATAGGACAATGGATCAGGACAAAGAACGAAATCCTCAAATTATCAACCCATTCATCTTTGAAAAAACTTCCAAGATCCACGGGGTAATGGAGAACATATTCAGTAAATGATGCTGGGAAAAGGCTGACAACATGCACAAGATTGAAACAGGACCCCTATCAATCACCATAAACATTAACTCTGAATGGATTAAATACCTAAATATAAAACACCAATTTATAATAATCTTAGAATACACAGGAGACACCCATTAGGGAAACTGAAACCGGAAACTATTTCATCTTCAGAGAACTAAATACCCATGCCTTAAGAAGTAAGTTCGACAAGTTGAATCTCATCAAATTAATATATTTCTGCAAAACAAAAGAGACCATTAGAAGAGCAGGGATACAGCCAACAGAATGGTAAAAACGATTCTCAACCTATATATCTGTAAAAGGGCATAACATCTGGGATCTACAAGAAACTCAAACACTCAGAAAAAAGAAACAAACATTCCCTTTGAAAAGTGTGCAAAATGCATGATTGGACACTTTTCATAACAAGAGATATGGGCAGCCAGCAGACACATGGATATTTGTCAGCCACACTCATCATTAAAGAAATGCAAATGAAACCACTTCGAATTACCTCATAACCCCTGTAGGACTGGCCAGCATTAATATAACAAACAATAACAAATGCAGGTAAGGATTTGGGAAGAATTAAAAGATCCTGCACTGCATTGGACTGAAAAGTAAAGCAATATATTTGGAAAACAGTTTGGTGTTTTGAAAAGGGACAAGATATTTACCTACCATGTGACTCAATAATTCACCTGTCAATAATATACCTGGAGGAACTCAAATCATTTTTCCAAAAAGATACCTGCAACAGTATGTTTTTTGCAGCTCTAATCACAGTGGGGAAAAAAACATGGTACCAACCATGTTGCCCATGAAAGCTGGAAAGGATAAAATAAATGTGGTATATAAACAGTGGAATATTAGACAGCCATAAAAAAGGACAGATAGAAGGATTTTTCAGAATGTTTGATGGATATCGGGTTGGTCACTTTCAGTGATTTATCACAAAACCAAAGAAAAGGTTCCATATGTTCTCATTCATGAGCTGAACTTGATCACTCATAGTGCTGTAAGAAAGTGATTGGCTATAGTGGAAACCTGTTTAGGGGGATGGGTGAGATTGGCAGTGGAGGGATACTCTTAAGGAAGGAAGGAGCATACCCCATCAACCAGGGACGCTGCATAATCAATGTTTGTATATCTAACTCTCAATAGTAGTCCACATTTTTTAAAAAATGAAAATAATTAAATAAATATGTAAATGAAAGTTGTAAAACATGCAACTGACTTTGTTTATTCTATTTTTTATTTTTTGTTAACTTTAAAAATGGTTACAATTCAGGGTTGGGCCTAGAACTGTTCATTATGCAGGGATTGATTTTTTTTAATTAATCAATATTTTTTATTATGGTTCAGTGGGATACAGTTAAGGGTTAGGTGTACAATTACGTTACATTCAGGCACCCTGCTGATAAGAGGTGGTTTTCCATCCTCTGACAGATATTTGCTACTGTTAATCCCATCCCCCTCTCCCCCATCGTTTCCCAGTACTGTCAGTCATTTTCTGATAGTATTACATTGGATGTTCAAGGTATATTATATGCGTGAGAACATGTGATACTCGGATCTTTGTTTCTGTGAGAGGTCACTCAGTATTATAGACTCTAGTTCCATCCAGGTTGTTGCAAAATTCATGATTTTGTTCTTTTTTATGGCTGTATAGTATTCCATCGTGTATATGTACCACATTTTTTAAATCCAGTCCTCTTTTGATGGGCAGCATGGTTGTTTCCAGGTTCTTGCTATTGTGAACAACGCTGCAATAAACATACATGTGCAGGTATCTTTTTCATAGAGTGATTTGAGTTCTTCAGGGTATATTCCCAGGAGGGGGATTGCGGGATCATATGGAAGATCGAATTTTAGAGCTTTTAGGAATTGCCACATTGCTTTCCACAGAGGTTGCACTAGTTTACACTCCCACCAACAGTATAGAAGTGTTCCCTTTTCACCACACCCTCTCCAGCAGCTGTTATTTTTGAGTTGTTGATAATTGCCATTCCGACTGGGGTTAGGTGGTATCTCAGTGTGGTTTTGATTTGCATCTCCTTGATGATTAGTGAGGTTGCGCATTTCTTCATGTGTTTGTTGGCTGCTCGAATGTCTTCTTTTGTGAAGTGTCTGTTCATATCTTTTGCCCATTTTATAATGGGGTGGTTTGTTTTCTTCTTTCCAGTACGTTTCAGTTCCTTGTAGATCCAGGATGTTAAGCCTTTGTCAGACCTAGAGTTGGCAAATACTTTTTCCCAGTCTGTAGGCTGTCTCCCTGCTCTCTTGATGGTTTCTTTGGCTTTGCAGAAGCTTGTCAGTTTAATAAGGTCCCACTTGTCTATCTTCTCTCTTATGACCTGTGGGTTTCGGGTTTTGTACAGGAATTAGATGACAGTTCCGATTTCCATGAGGGTATTTCCTTCCTTTTCTAAGGTTCTTATGGTTTGAGGTTTTACATTTAGGTCTCTGATCCATTTGGAGTTAACCTTTGTGCATGGGGATAGATAGGGGTCCTGTTTCAATCTTCTGCATGTGGTCAACCAGTTTTCCCAGCACCATTTACTGAATAGGTTCTCTTCTCCCCAGTGGTAGGTGGTGGGGGCTTTGTCGAAGATGAGTTGGTTGAGGAATTGAGGTTTTGCTTCTGGAATCTCAATTCTGTTCCATTGATCTATATACCTGTTCCTGTACCAATACCAAGCTGTTTTGATGATTGTAGCTTTATAGTAAAGTTTGAAGTCTGGTATTGTGATACCACCTGCTTTGTTTTTTTTTGCTGAGGATTGTTCTGGCTATTCTTGGACGTTTGTGTTTCCATATGAATTCCTGTGTTGTTTTTTCTAGGTCTGAGAAGAATGTTGTTGGTAATTTAATGGGTATTGCATTGAATTTGTAGATTGCCTTAGGTAAGATGGACATCTTCACAATGTTGATTCTTCCGATCCATGAGCATGGGATATTTTTCCACTTGTTCATGTCAGCTTTGATTTCTGTGAGCAG
>NW_007197327.1:0-792 GCF_000164805.1 Carlito syrichta | reverse complement strand
ACATGCTCCTTTCTGACCCTCTATCCATGACAGTCTCAGAATTTTTACTATCTGCTAATGAAATTCCAGTTATACACTTTCTTTATTTCCCTTGTCATTGTTCAACATAGATCCAGGTAGCATAGTAAAATTAAGCTTCAGTTTTTATAATTAGAGCATTCTCTGTTAAAGATATGAAATAGATGTGTTGGATGTCTAGTTTAACATTCCTATTCAGTAATAAGTGAATGATGAAAAGTGGATAATCAAGCAATATATTTTCATTAATCATATTCACCAATGGCAAAGAGAAATACTGAATATTGTCCAACACACACACACACAAAGCCTGGTGACTGAAAATGGACAAATGTTTTACTGAATTTCTGGTTGGTAACTCAGTCATAATGTTTTTATTTGCCTTAAGGAACTGCCAAATTGTTGCTGAAGAGTAAGTAGTCCAAAATTAGACATCAGCTCCCTGAGAGGACACACGACACAGGGAACACATGAACTCTACAAAACATTTATGTATCCTTCAAGGAACTGGCTGTAGGCAGCCACCAGCTTTTTAAATTCTGTTTACAGCTCTTTAAATGTATAGATAATCAAATTCTTAGAATTAAAAATCAATATGATTGACAGCAAGCACACAGGCTTTATCTGAAGGGCACAGGGAACAGTCAGTAGGGCATCTCCCAAGATGGCGCTAAACACTATATAGAACCAAAGACAACAAAGGCCCTAAGCTCTGGCTTTTCCCGTGCACGCGAAGTTTAAACCTGTGCTCAAATAACTTCTCCCTATAGGAGA
>NW_007197326.1:0-1504 GCF_000164805.1 Carlito syrichta | reverse complement strand
CTTGAAAGATAAAAAAGAGTGTAGTGATCTCTATGCCTATTTGGAAGGAAAATTAGTTCCAAGTTGAATAAAAATATGTTTGAAATAGTGTATAATGTGAACCGAGACCTAGTGTTTAGATTGTTAATTTATTACTTCCTTTTGACATAAAGGTGAGTTTTGAGAATTGATTGTTTCTTAAGTTTCTCCTGTTTATTTTTTTGTTATAAAGATGTGGGACACAATTCAGGGTTAAATATACAAACATTGATTATGCAGGTACCCTTGCTGATGAGGTCTGCCCCTACCTCCATAGTAGTTTCCCTCAACTACCAATCCCACTCCTTTCCCCTGACAGTTTCCCATTACTGCCAATACTTTCTCATAGTATTATAGTTGGTCAAGGTCTGCTTATGAGTGAGAACATATGGCACTCTGTTCTTTGTTTCTGTGATTGACTACGGAGTGTCATTGACTCCAAATCTATCCAAGTTGCTGCAAAGTCCATATATTTGTCCTTCTTTATGACTGCATAATAATCCATTGTGTATATGTACCATATTTCTTTTATCCAGTCCAGCCTCGATGGGCAACATTGTTGGTTCCATGTTTTTGCTATTGTGAATAGAACTGCAACAAACTTATGTGTGCAGGTATCTTTTCTATAGAATGATTTAAGCTCCTCTGGGTATATTCTCAATAGGGGAATTGCTGGGTCATATGGAAGATCAATTTCTAGTTCATTTGGAAATCGTACATTTTCTTCCAAAGAGGCTGCCCTAGTTTGCATTTTCACCAGCACTGTAGAAGCATTTCTTTTTCTCCACATCCTTGCCAGCATCTGTTGTTGTTTGTTATGTTAATGATGGCCATTCTTACTGGAGTTAGGTGGTATCTCTATGTGGTTTTGATTTGCTTTTCTCTGATGCCTGAGGCAGAGCACTTTTTCAAGTGTCTGTTGGCTACCCATATATTTTCTATTGGGTCCACTTTTAAAAGAGACTATTTGTTTTTTTTCTTTCAGGCATTTGAGTTCCTTGTAGATCATAGATGTTAAGCCTTTGTAAAATATACAGTTGACAAATAATATTTCCCATTCTGTGGACTGTATCCCTGCTCTCTTCATGGTGTCTTCTGCTTTGCAGAAGTTCATTAGTTTGATGAGGTCCCACTTGTCTATCTTATTTCTTAAGGTATTGGCCTTCAGGGTTCTGAATAGGAATTGGAAGCCAGTTCCAATTTCCATAAGGGCGTCTCCTGCATTTTCTAAGATTCTTATAGTTTGAGGTTTTACCTTTAGGTATTTGATCCATTTAGAGTAAATTTTTGTGTATGGTGATAGGTAGGGGTCCTGTTTCAATCTTCTGCATGTGGTCAGTTGGTTTTCCCTTTTCCCAGAGACCCACTCCCCACTATCACTCTATAGGATGATGCAAAGAGGAAATGAATGGAAGCAATAAACACATACACACACTGTCCAAAACAAACTGGAATAACAACAAAGGTAAACAAAACAATCAGCGAA
>NW_007197325.1:0-753 GCF_000164805.1 Carlito syrichta | reverse complement strand
CTTGCCACCATCTGTTGTTGTTTGTTATGTTAATGATGGCCATTCTTACTGGAGTTAGGTGGTATCTCTATGTGGTTTTGATTTGCTTTTCTCTGATGCCTGAGGCAGAGCACTTTTTCAAGTGTCTGTTGGCTACCCATATATTTTCTATTGGGTCCACTTTTAAAAGAGACTATTTGTTTTTTTTCTTTCAGGCATTTGAGTTCCTTGTAGATCATAGATGTTAAGCCTTTGTAAAATATACAGTTGACAAATGATATTTCCCATTCTGTGGACTGTATCCCTGCTCTCTTCATGGTGTCTTCTGCTTTGCAGAAGTTCATTAGTTTGATGAGGTCCCACTTGTCTATCTTATTTCTTAAGGTATTGGCCTTCAGGGTTCTGAATAGGAATTGGAAGCCAGTTCCAATTTCCATAAGGGCGTCTCCTGCATTTTCTAAGATTCTTATAGTTTGAGGTTTTACCTTTAGGTATTTGATCCATTTAGAGTAAATTTTTGTGTATGGTGATAGGTAGGGGTCCTGTTTCAATCTTCTGCATGTGGTCAGTTGGTTTTCCCTTTTCCCAGAGACCCACTCCCCACTATCACTCTATAGGATGATGCAAAGAGGAAATGAATGGAAGCAATAAACACATACACACACTGTCCAAAACAAACTGGAATAACAACAAAGCTAAACAAAACAATCAGCAACAAAAAGATCCCCCCCCAAGAAGACGAAACACACACATACATGCTTAGCACAATGTGAA
>NW_007197324.1:0-801 GCF_000164805.1 Carlito syrichta | reverse complement strand
GATGTTTTTTCCCCAAATAAGTGTGTTTGGTTGTTTCTTTTATAGTAGCACCTGATATACTAGACTAGAGCTCATTGAGGGCAGAGCTTGTATTTTGTTCACAATTATATTTTTAGTGCCTAGACTATTACCAGCTACATATGAGAATGATTGAATAAATAACTGAATAAGCATATGGGCTATATTTATTTGGGGCTATATTAATTCTTCTGATAGTATTAGTTTCTGTCTAATGTAGGATTTCTCTACACAAGCTTGCTTTGTACTTAAGATATTCGGTGATAATTTGGAGTTATCTTTGGTAAGAGGCATATTTCAACTAAAATGCACATGCAATAATGGATACAAACTAAAAATTTATGCCCTTTTGAGTTGAATTGGCAGGCTGGAAGTATCTCTGTGGGTGCATAGATGTTGTAAGGGACCATGTTGCACAAAGCCAAGGGTCCGTGCTGCATCAAGCCATAGAGATATAATCCCAATAAGCAATGGTTCACTAGGATAATATGTGAATTCATTCTGTTTGCCAGAAAAGCTGGGCCAGGGTCAGCAAGAGAATGGTATCAATACAGCTTGTCTATGATGAGCTCCAAGCTGTGAGGCTCAGGAGTCGGTGTGTGGGTAGATTTTCCAAAGTGGAAGGACTTTGGCTGGCCCTGGAAACAGAGCTGAGTCCCCCTTGGTAACCAGCATTCATCTCAGGACCCAAGATGGACTCTCAGAGATAATTCCCTACAAAGCTGTGATGTGAAGGGCTGCACTAGTAACTGCAAATTTGGACACATTGTGCCAGTAGGGTTG
>NW_007197323.1:0-3116 GCF_000164805.1 Carlito syrichta | reverse complement strand
CCTCTCCCTCCCCCTTTTCTCTCTCTGTTGGAAAGAGACCAACATAGAATTGGCCAGGATGTATTCATCTGCAGAGCACAGACTTGCTGCATGAATACACAAGCGAGGACATGTGTGTGGGAAGGTGCATAGTTTTGCATTCCAAACATCAAAGGCAAAAATCATATTTCCATCAGCCATGCTATATCATCGATCTGTTCTCTCTGTAGAAAATGGTATTAGTAAATCACTGTCATAAGGAGAAGCAGTAAAATTGTGGAGGGCGGTGTTGTAGAAGTGTGTCTGGCAGTAGACTAATAAAGTGTGGAATCGTTTTGGGTTTTGTGATATATGTGGTCTTCATTCAGTTTTTAAAAACTGTGATTTGTCTTATGGACTCACTCTAAATAAACATTTTCTTGTGTGTTACTTTCCAACTGGAAATATTGTGTTTCTCTCCTTGAACACCCTCCTCTCCCTCTCCAACCTCTATTCCTGGATATTCTTCTAGCTTAGCCAAGGTTGGATTTGGCCAAAACCTTCATCTGTCCCAGCATTCAGGCAACAAGGGGACACGCTTTCCAGACAGAAGCACGTGCCAATGTTCTGGGGTCAAAGTGACTGGACTGTCCAGGGAAGGACAAGGATATAACTGTGGCTGGGACTGGTTGAATCACCTGCAGGGCATTGGGAGATCAGAAATGGGGCAGCCAAGGCAGGCTGTGGGGGTCATGGTCATGATTTGGGCTTTCAGTAAGAGATGATGGGACTCACTGGGGCTGGTTCAGAGCAGTGGCCTGGCTCACTCACACATTCCAAGATGATTCTTGCTGCTGTATTAAGAGTGACTTCTAGGATTGTCCGCAGGTTTATCTGGAGGGTTCTGCGCCGTTCCTTGTTTGGGTCGTCTCGGTGCTCTTGGAAATTTTGAGCGGAGGAATCATCTTTACCCAGTGAGATCTAGAAGAAAGTTGATAGTGATATGGAAGCGACTTCTAAACATCTTCTTTTCAGAAGAGTAGAGGCAGATTTGACCAAGGAACAACCATAAAGCAGCCACAATGCTTGTCAAAAATGGACGAGGAAGCACTTGCCCAGCCTGGCCCTGGCCACCTTCTGCAGACCTTGGAGACCTTGATTCATGGCGTGGACCAGAGACCCTGTTCTGAGCAAGAGGCGGGAGGCAGCAGCACGGCAGATGAGAATGCACATTCACAGAATGAATTCATGTTGCCTGATGGGCAAGCAAAGTCTTGAGAGACCACATGCTTTTATTTTCCATTCAACATTTTACTTTGTTTTGAGATAACTGCAGATTGATACGCAATTGAGTGAAATAATGCAGAGAGCCCGAATGCACAGTTTCTCTCGATGATGGCACCTTACAAAACCACAGGACAGCATCACAGCCAGATAGTGACATGGCCATAACCCAACAATCTCACTCACTTTCCCCATTTCGCATTTACATTCAGTGTTAGCCAATTGTATCGCCCGTATAGTTTCACTACAGTGACTATACAGAACATTCCACCACCACAAATCCTCTATACCACGCCCCTTCATGGCCGCATCCCCTTCCCTCCTGACCCAGCCCTCCATAAATCCTGGAAACCATGAATCCGTTCTCTCTTACTAAGATTTTGCCACTTAGAGGATGTTCTATAAATGGCATCCCTCAGTACGTCGCCTTTCAGGATGGGCGTTTTTCATTCAACATGAACCCTTTGAACTTGATCCAGGCTGTCTGCATCCACAGTTTGTGTCTTCATGGTGGCTGTCCTGGCATGGACAGGCACCTCTCAAAATGGTTCCGGTGCTCAAAAACACCTCAGCCCTGATCTTTTGCATCTTTGGTAAAACGCATTAAGTCATCTCCCGTGATACATGTCTGCTGGAGACCAGCTCCAGCCGGGTTCAGGGTACCCCAAAGGTGGAGACAGCATCAGTGATTGGGGGGAAGAAGGAAGAGAGAAAGAGAGAGAGAAAGAAAGACTGGACTCTGGTCTGGCGCAGAAGCGATGTGTGTTATTGGGAATTACAATGGGTCTTTTATACACAAAGTCAGATGTGGGAGGGGATATCTCCCACCCACCAGAAACCTTAATCCACGAAAACTTAATCAATTATTGCCTTTAAACCCTTTTCATATGATAATCTTAAAATCCCATAACAAAGGATAACCTAATCCGTGACTGACACATTCTATAAACCTTTTTCATCCTAAGCTGATTGATTTATGCCAAGTTAAACAATTCTATAGAAGCTTAAGTATTTACTTTACAAACAAAAAGTGGCTATCCAGAATTGTTGGAATGTGCCAGTCCCAAAGTTCACAGTGGGCTACTGCAAGTAACCCAGCCGCATTCTTTCAACAAAATGGCTGTCTTCTAAAACTATATTCTACAATTTACACCTTTCAATAAATCATAAGATCATGACCCAGAAGCCTGTGACCAATACTAAGGCTCTTAGATGTGACACGAGTTTAAATTACAAGTTGTGTGAAAGCCAAAACTGCAGTTTGTGGAAGAATGGGAGCAATGAACTTCTTAAGTTAGCTTGTGTTTGTCCCAATCTCAGAGTTTCTATGTTTTGAGCTCACAGGAGTTTAATCTGGTTAGTGCTGAGTAGAAAGGGGGAGGAAATGGGGTCAAATAGCTCCCGAATGTATCCTAGTGGTCTCAGGGTCAATGGCCCTTCCTGATCCCTAATGCTCAGTGGGCCTCCGTGGCTGGCTCCCAACACATGTCAATTTTGTGCTGATGGACAGCAGGGCCATTGGTGTTTATTATTGGACATTAGATCTCATAAGGAGTGGGCAACTTAGATGCCTTGCATGCACAGTTCAAAATAGGGCTAACTCTCCTGTGAGAATCTAATGCCACACTTGATCTGACAGTAGACAGAGATCCGTTCACCTGCCATTCACCTCCTGCTATGTGACCCGGTTCCTAACAGACCATGGTCTGGTACCGGTCTGCAGCCCAGGGGGCTGGGGATCCCTGATTTAAGAAACCAAGTGGCATCTCATTAAGCCCTCCTAGTGCTCTGGGGAACTCTCTGGGGGCCTGGTTGGGGGGGTCTTTCTAGCTACCATGCTACCATCCATTTGGGTTCCAAGCTTAGAAGGGAAG
>NW_007197322.1:0-822 GCF_000164805.1 Carlito syrichta | reverse complement strand
CCAGCTCCGCGGTCGTTCCAGTCGCCGCGAGCCACACTCTGGGCTCCCGCAGCGCGGGAGTCCGAAGCACTCCGTGGGAGGCCGCGGCCCGGGAGGCGGAACCGCGTTGCGCCTCGGTGCTCGCAGGCAGGATTCTGAGGAAGGATCGCGTCAACCCAGCAGGTCACGCGGCCGGGACGCGACGCGCCGTCCTCACGCCAGGGCGCTGCAGCCCCGCAATGGCGAGGGACCCGGAGCCCCGCCCCCACAAGAAAGAGATTGACAGCAGGTACCATTCATTGTGCAGAGTAGGTGTCTGATACATTTCAACAACTCCAACGTAACACTAACACATGAGAAAACGCAAACATGGTCAGAAAGGAAACATGCCAGAGATCTACACATACCGCTGCAGGGAAAAAGACACAAATCGGGACAATTCATTTTAAGCAGTAGTATACAGTTGCTATCTATACTCAATGAAACATATCGAATGGGTCAACTGGGATATATTTCAAAAATAAGTTAATTAAAAATCAGCAATAGGATATTTTATCTAAGCACATTTCCATAAAATAAGGGTATGTGTTTTTATTTGGGTGTGGAAAAAAGTGATTAAGGCTATAGAAACAAGAATTCCTTTCTAATGACTGGCCATGGATTCAGGGATCTGGTATAAACGTTTTCTTCTTCATTTGTAATTTGAAAGAAGTAGGGTACAATTCAGGGTGAAATATATTAATATTCATTTTACAGGAACCCTTGTTGTTCAGGCCTGTCCCCGAACGTCCCGGCACCCCGGGCACAAACCAACTACTGCAAGTCCTGGCCCTCCCCCTCCCC
>NW_007197321.1:0-810 GCF_000164805.1 Carlito syrichta | reverse complement strand
GTGCAGAGTAGGGGTCTGATACATTTCAACAACTCCAACGTAACACTAACACATGAGAAAACGCAAACATGGTCAGAAAGGAAACATGCCAGAGATCTACACATACCGCTGCAGGGAAAAAGACACAAATCGGGACAATTCATTTTAAGCAGTAGTATACAGTTGCTATCTATACTCAATGAAACATATCGCATGGGTCAACTGGGATATATTTCAAAAATAAGTTAATTAAAAATCAGCAATAGGATATTTTATCTAAGCACATTTCAATAAAATAAGGGTATGTGTTTTTATTTGGGTGTGGAAAAAAGTGATTAAGGCTATAGAAACAAGAATTCCTTTCTAATGACTGGCCATGGATTCAGGGATCTGGTATAAACGTTTTCTTCTTCATTTGTAATTTGAAAGAAGTAGGGTACAATTCAGGGTGAAATATATTAATATTCATTTTACAGGAACCCTTGTTGTTCAGGCCTGTCCCCGAACGTCCCGGCACCCCGGGCACAAACCAACTACTGCAAGTCCTGGCCCTCCCCCTCCCCTGCATCTCCCAACTCTGAAAATCTTTTTTGTTGTCGTTATTATGATGGTTGTTCAAGGTCCACTTATGAGTGAGTACATGTGATACTCAGTTTCTGCTTCCGTGAAAGGTCACCCAGTAGTATAGACTCTAACTCCATCCAGGTTTCCGTGAACTTCGTGAGTTTGTTCTCGTTGTGACTGCATAATATGGCATTGTTCCTACGTACCACATATTTTGAATCCAGTCCTCTTTAGATGGGCAGGATGGTTGGCTCCATGTTCTTGCTG
>NW_007197320.1:0-876 GCF_000164805.1 Carlito syrichta | reverse complement strand
AGAAAATGAGTCATAAATGATGAGAGAGGGTGGGGTCATATCATAAAAGACCTTGCATGACAAATGAATGAGGATGACTCACTAGTAGGTATTGGGGAGAGCCATAAGAAATTTCAGTCTGGGCTCAGTGGCTCAGACTGCAATCCCACCACTTTGGGAGGCCGAGTTGAGTGAATTGCCTGAGACCACGGGTTTGAGATCCACCTGGGCAACTTGGCAAGACCTCATCTCTACAATAAAGCCAAAATTAGCTGGGCATGGTAGCATGCACCTGTAGTTCCAGCTACTTGGAAGGCTGAGGCAGAAGGATCACTGGAGTCCACCAGGTCAATGCTGGTGTTGCTGTGAGCATGCCACTGCACTCCAGCCTGGATGATGGAGTGAGACACCAACTCAAAAAAAAAAAAATTCAGTGGTTAAGAGTTTAATATTTAGGGTAAATATATGATACATAAACGTTTATATATGTGTGTGTCTATCTGTCTATCTTATATCATCTATCTATCATCATCACCTATCTTCAGATAAATCACTTGAAACTCCAACTTGAAGATTCACATGAGTGAATTTCAGTTGTTACACAATTTCAAATGTCTTACTTGAATCCATTGTTGGTATTGTCCAAGACCACACAACTAGTCTGTAGTGGAGCTAGGAGTAGATTTCTTGTCTCTTAATATCCAATATAATCATTATCTGCAGAGTGGGGGATGGCAATTGACTAGATTAAGGTGGTGGAGTCAGAGTTTCTTGTCCTGAGTTCTCCCTTTTTCTGACATTTCTTCTTTCTCTCTCTACATTCCTCATTTCTTGAGGAGTCTTTTCAAAGGGGGTATTATCAGGAGTTCACTAGTTACCTTCAGGGTGACGTTGGGG
>NW_007197319.1:0-835 GCF_000164805.1 Carlito syrichta | reverse complement strand
ATAGATACCTAACCCTAGCAACTACAGAATATACATTCTACATGTCACCACATGGAATGTACGCAAGATCTATAACATCCTTGGCCATAAAACAAGCATAAACAAGTTTCATGAATTGAAATAATGCATTGCACCTTCTTAGATCACAGTGAAATAAAAATAAATGTCAACACCATCAAAATTCCCCCAAAACCTACAAAGACATAGGTACTAAACAGCATGATGCTGAATGACTCCTGGGTAAACACAGAAATCAAACCAGAATTTTTTTTTTTGAGTTGGAGTCTCATTCAGTCACCCAGACTGGAGTACAGTGGCCGCTCCTGGCCACTGCAGCCTTGACTTGCTGGGCTCCAGTGATCCTTCTGCCTCAGTCTTCCAAGTAGCTGGAACTACAGGCACACACTACCACACCTGGCTAATTTTTGATTTATTGTAGAGATGAGGTCTTGCCAATTTGCCCAGGTGGGTCTTGAACCCGAGGGTTCAGGCAATCCACTCACTTCAGCCTCTCAAATGTGTGGGATTACAGGCTAAACCACCAAGCCCGGCTCAAAGCAGAAATTAAAAGATTCCTGGAAACAAATGAAAATGAAGAAACATCTTACTGAAACCTCTGAGATGCCATGAAATCAGTACTAAGTGGGGGATTTACATCTCTATGATCACACATCAAAAAAATAGAAAGATCACAAGTTAACGGACTAACAAATATCCTAAGGGAGGTGGAAAGGCAAGACCACCAAATCCCTAACTTTAACAGAAGAATGTAGATCACAAAAGTAAAGCCCAAATATGGGACATAGAAGATAAAAATGTAATAGAAAAAAAACAG
>NW_007197318.1:0-2723 GCF_000164805.1 Carlito syrichta | reverse complement strand
CAGGTAGCTGAGGAGAGAATTAGATCAGAGGTTGCAAACCGGAAGCTCGTAGGCTGAGATCAGAATGTAACCCCATTTTGTTTGGCTCTCATTTTAAAAACTGAATTGCCAAAAAAAACAAAAAAACAAAACTGAATTGCCATATAAATAAATTTATCTAAAGTTTCAGTTTTCCAGGTTGGTTTGAAGTTTAAGACTCTATTCTGTTACCCCATGTGCTGGCCTGGCAACAGCTGACTGGGCTTTGTTGCTGCCACTGCCTTGAAAGATAATGAGGAGCTCACTGTCAGGTCCACCGAGGCCATGCCTTTCTGTTTTGTTTCCTTAGCAAGAGGCTGAGATGGGTCACTCTTCATACCTGCCTCCACCTGTAAGTGGCCCTGAGCACTAAGGATTTGCCAGCATCTTGTCATTGTACCTTGTTTTTCATACATTGGGTATCTCAGTTGACTCCAATTAAATGAGCAAGAATTGAGAAAGTTAGCCAGGCTTGGTGGCTCAGCCTGTAATCCCGTGCCTTTGGGAGGCTGAGGTGAGTGGTTTGCCTGAGCCCACGGGTTTGAGACCCACCTGGGCAGGCGAGACCTCATCTCTACAATAAATCAAAAAAATTAGCCAGGCATGGTAGTGCAAGCCTGTAGTTCCAACTACTTGGAAGGCTGAGGTGGAAGGATCGCCGGAGGCCAGCAGGTTGAGGTTGCGGTTTCACTTAAATGCTTTTTTTTTGTTTTTGAGTTGGTGTCTCACTCTGTCACCCAGACTGGAGTGCAATAGCTGCTCTCAGCCACCGAAGTCTCGACCTGCTGGGCTCCAGCGATCCTTCTGCCTCAGGCTTTCAAGTAGCTGAAACTACAGGTGCCTGCTACCACACTCGGCTATTTTTTGATTTGTTGTAGAGATGAAGTCTCGTCAAGTTGCCCAGGTGGGTCTCGAACCCGCGGGGTCAGGCAATCCACTCACCTCAGCCTCCCAAAGTGCTGGGATTATAGGCTGAGCCACCGAGCTTGGCCTGTTTCACCTAATGTTTATGGCCTTTGTGAATAATTCAAGTAGAGGCAACTGCCTGCATCTGGGTGCCATGTTGCAAGCTGCATTCTGTTAACAGTGGCCTTAGGAGTCAGAGGGTAGGAGCCCAAGAAGAGGCCAAAGATGGGGTCCCCAACACCAGCAACACTGCTTAGTTCTGGCACCAAAGAAAAGGCTGGGTTCTGATGCAACCCTATGACAAAGGTTGAGGAGGTTGAATCCTGGGCAGGAAATCCTTCAGCTCTAAATGGAACTCTGCCCTTCCAGTCTGTGGCTTGGGAACCTGTCAGCAACTCACCAGTCCTGGGTACTCTTAGGAACTGCAGGCCTTTTCCTTGAAGAAATCCTTTGCTAGCTAGCATGCCAGGTGCAATTAACCTGCATTTCTGGGTTATCCTTAGTGGTTAGTGATTAAAAGATAAAGGGAGCCTTGGGAAGCAATTGACTTTAGGTGTCTGCATGTACCAAGGAAATTTTTTTTTTGAGTTGGAGTCTCACTCTGTCACCTAGACTGGAGTGCAGTGGCCACTCCCAGCCACCGCAGCCTCAACATGCTGGGCTCCAGCGATCCTTCTGCCTCCTCCTTCCACGTAGCCAAAATTACAGGCATGCGCTACCATGCCCAGAGTTTAAGTCCATATGTAATCATCAGACCTGGAAAGGCTCCCCAGTCACTATCCCCCTACCTCATGTACCCCTTCTCTTTTCAAGCAAGGTCTTTGCAGGAGTTTGCCACTGTCCTCAGGAATCTTGAAGATGGACGGATAGGGATGGTGAGTACGTCGAGCGAGTAAGGAATGTGTTATCAGAACTGGGCTCAAGTCCAGACTATGCCACTTGAATATTTTGAGCTCTTGAGCAAGCCTCATATTTGTAGACTTTGAAGCCTTTTGTACATGGCAGAGAACTGCCCTGGTGGATAACTTTAGACTGTCATCGTTGTTTCTCTAAAGATCCACTGTAATGTCTATAGGTAAGGTATATGACTTAAGGGTAGATCTTTTGAATTATTTCACTTTTGGGGACTTAGATTCTCTACCAGTGGAATGGGAAAGAAGGTGCCCTACTCTGCTCCTCCCCCCTTCCACTGTATTAAACCTGTTCAAGAGTCCTTTGAGGGCCGGGCTGTTTCTTCATTTTTAATTCTGATGCACCTAACATGGTGCCTGCTACATAGTAGGCACCCAGTAAATAAGCACTTAGTAAATGAAGGTAACTGTGAGAATCTCTTCAGAGAGGCATTATTTAAGTATAAGAATCAAATGCTGATCTCCAAGTCTTTGTGCTAGGATATTCTGGGTGTGAAGTTATGAGAGATTGTCTAACCACAGGAAGCTCCTTTGTATATTCCCCCCAGACACCTCAGATCCCAGGAGTGAACCTTGGTTTGATATCCCCAGCTGGCTCCCCACTGGCTTACTCCTGGGAGGGCCTGTCTCTGTGCAGCAGCAATACCTCAGAAAAATTCCATCAGGGAGCATTTTCTTCTCTTTCCCTACTGACAGTTGATGGTTTGAGCACTGCATTTACCAAGACAGTATGTAGTCAAGTACTTCATGTACATTTTTTCTGTTAACCCTCATGATGGTGCTGTGAAGTGGTATCTATATTATCTCTATTTTCCAGATGGAAACATTGAGGTTTACAGAGGTTAAGTAGCTTGTCCAGGATCACACAGTTAAGGAGTAGTATTAACT